>NC_041390.1:3381907-3382605 GCF_002162155.2 Triticum dicoccoides | reverse complement strand
AACAGAAGGGCGGCTGTGGCGAGTAGCGAGCGAAGGGCGGCGGTGGCCCAGAGCACGGGTGGGGCGGCGGCAGAGCAGGGCGAGGAAAGGGCGGCAGCAGTGACCAGAGCGGAAGGGCAGCAGCGGGCGGAGCAGAGGATCCAGCAGCGGCGTGGGTGTGGGTCGGGGGGGAGGGGGATGGGGGAGATGGGGAATGGGTGGTGGGGGGCGAACCGCAGCGGTAAGGCAATCCTATGCCGACAGCCAAACAGTCAGCATAGGCCTGGCCCTTTGCCAAGTCATTGATCCGCGACCGTGTGCGCAGCTATGCCGACGGCTTGCGCCTGCCACCATGCTTCCACAACCATAGGAGAGCCCACCGCAACACATGGTGGCATTGCTACCCCCAGGTACACCGTCCCGACACAGACGACCGCTGGGTCTAGCCCTTTGACTTTCGCCGGACGGGGTTTGACCGGTGGACCTTTTCACCTGGTTGTCATAGCCCAGCCCATAGCTACACTCCCAACACAGTCCCGGCCCAACCCACCCCAAGATTCCCTCCGTGTCGGCCCGACGTGGCCGTTTTCCCCCTCCGTGACACGGCGGCAGCGACGCCCGTGAGGGGGCCACACCCCGGAGCCGCGTGCCGGGTTCCTGCGCCTGCCACCACGCTTCCACCACCGTAGGAGGGCCCACCACAACACCTGGCGGCATTG
>NC_041390.1:3371677-3379972 GCF_002162155.2 Triticum dicoccoides | reverse complement strand
GACGCCCGTGAGGGGGGCACACCCCGAAGCCGCGTGCTGGGTGCCTGCGCCTGCCACCACGCTTCCACAACCGTAAGAGGGCCCACCGCAACACCTGGAGGCATTGCTACCCCCCAGGTACACCGTCCCGTCTAACCCTGACACAGACGACCGACGGGTCTAGCCCTTTGACTTTTCCCAGACGGGGTTTTACCGGTGGACCTTTTCACCTGGTTGTCATAGCCCAGCCCATAGCTACACCCCCAACACAGTCCCGGCCCAACCCACCCCAAGATTCTCTCAGTGTCAGCCGTTTCCCCCCTCCGTGACACGGCGGCAGCGACGCCCGTGAGAGGGTGATACGCCTCCAATGTATCTATAATTTATGAAGTATTCATGCTATTATATTATCCATCTTGGATGTTTAATGGGCTTTACTATGCACTTTTATATTACTTTTGGGACTAACCTATTGACCCAGAGTCCAGTGCCAGTTTCTGTTTTTTCCTTTGTTTCAGTGTTTCGCGGAAAAGGAATATCAAACGGAGTCCAAACAGAATGAAATCTTCGGAAAAATTATTTTTGAAAAGAAAGCAATACAGGAGACTTGGAGTGCACGTCAGGAGATCAACGAGGAGAGCACGAGGCAGGGGGGCGCACCCACCCCCCTGGGCGCACCCTCCACCCTCGTGGGCCCCTCGTGGCTCCCATTACCGACTTCTTTCGCCTATATATTCCCATATACCCTAAAACCTTCGGGGAGCAGAATATATCGGGAGTTTCGCCGCCGCAAGCCTCTGTAGCCACCAAAAGACAATCTAGACCCGTTCCGGCACCCTACCGGAGGGGGGAATCCCTCTCTGGTGGCCATCTTCATCATCCCAGCGCTCTCCAGGACGAGGAGGGAGTAGTTCACCCTCGGGGCTGAGGGTATGTACCAGTAGCTATGTGTTTGATCTCTCTCTCTCTCTCTTGTGTTCTTGAGGTGATATGATCTTGATGTATCGTGAGCTTTGCTATTATAGTTGGATCTTATGATGTTTCTCCCCCTCTACTCTCTTGTAATGGATTGAGTTTTCCCTTTGAAGTTATCTTATCGGATTGAGTCTTTAATGATTTGAGAACACTTGATGTATGTCTTGTGTGGGATAACCGTGGTGACAATGGGTTATTCTATTGATTCACTTGATGTATGTTTTGGTGATCAACTTGCGGGTTTCACCCATGAACCTATGCATAGGGGTTGGCACATGTTTTCGTCTTGATTCTCTGGTAGAAACATTGGGGCACTCTTTGAGGTTCTATGTGCTGGATGAATAGATGAATCTGAGCTTGTGTGATGCATATCGTATAGTCATGCCCACGGATACTTGAGGTGACATTGGAGTATCTAGGTGACATTAGGGTTTTGGTTGATGTTTGTCTTAAGGTGTTATTTTACAACGAACTCTAAGGCTGTTTTTGACACTTATAGGAATAGCCCAATGGATTGATCAGAAAGAATAACTTTGAGGTGGTTTCGTACCCTACCATAATCTCTTCGTTTGTTCTCCGCTATTAGTGACTTTGGAGTGACTCTTTGTTCCATGTTGAGGGATATTTATATGATCCAATTATGTTATTATTGTTGAGATAACTTGCACTAGTGAAAGTATGAACCCTAGGCCTTGTTTCTTAGCATTGCAATACCATTTGTGCTCACTTTTATCATTAGTTACCTTGCTGTTTTTATATTTTCAGATTACAAAAACATATATCTACCATCCATATTGCACTTGTATCACCATCTCTTCACCGAACTAGTGCACCTATACAATTTACCATTGTATTGGGTGTGTTGGGGACACAAGAGACTCTTTATTATTTGGTTGCACGGTTGTTTGAGAGAGACCATCTTCATCCTACACCTCCCAGGGATTGATAAACCTTAGGTCATCCACTTGAGGGAAATTTGCTACTGTCCTACAAACCTCTGCACTTGGAGGCCCAACAACGTCTACAACGAGAAGGTTGCGTAGTAGACATGAAGCTCTTTTCTGGCGCCGTTGCTGAGGAGGCTAAGTAAGCGGCACTCACACCCCGTCAACTAAGCTCTTTCCTGGTGCCATTGTCGGGGAGGTGAGTGCTCGAAGGTATATCTTTAGATCTTGCAATTGAATCTTTTAGTTTCTTGTTTTATTACTAGTTTAGTTTATAAAATAAAACTACAAAAAATGGAATTAAGGGTGCCTCATATGCTTCATCTTTTTAATATCTTTCGTGAAAATGATGGGAAGGAAAATTGTGCTCAAGTACTAGAAGAAGAATTACATAGAATGCTTGGCATAAAATATGTGAAAAATGAGCATGATTGCAATGTTGTTAGTATGAATTCCTTGAATACCCATGATGCTAATGATATGCAAAGCCACAAGCTTGGGGATGCTATGTTTGATGAAGATGATATGTTCAGTCCCCCAAGTTTTGATGAGCAAATTTATTATGATGAAAGCATGCCTCCTATCTATGATGATTATTGTGATGACACGTATGCTATAAAGAATAATGATAACCATGAAACTTGTCATCTTGATCTTAATTTTCAATCACATGATAGTTATTTTGTAGAGTTTGCTCCCACTACTATTGATGAGAATAAATTTGCTTACGTGGAGAGTAGGAAAATTTCTATGCTTGTAGATCATGAAAAGAATGTTTTAGGTGTTGGTTATATTGTTGAATTCATTTGTGATGCTACTGAAAATTATTATGAGTGACGAATATATGCTTGTAGGAATTGCAATAATATCAAGTTTCCTCTCTATGTGCTTAAAGTTTTGAAATTATGCTTGTTTTGCCTTCCTATGCTAGTTGATTATTATTCCCATAAGTTGTTTGCTCACAAAATACCTATGCATAGGAAGTGGGTTAGACCTAAATGTGCTAGTCATATTCTTCATGATGCTCTCTTCGTGTTTCAATTCTTATCTTTTATGTGAGCATCATTGAAATCATCATGCCTAGCTAGGGGCGTTAAACGTTAGCGCTTGTTGGGAGACAACCCAATCTTATTTTTGTTCTGTTTAGTAATAAATTTTTGATCTAGCCTCTGGTTAGATGTGGTTTTACGTTTTAATTAGTGTTTGTGTCAAGTAAGACCTATAGGATCTTCTTGGATGATAGTTATTTGATCTTGCTGAAAATTCCAGAAACTTTCTGTTCACGAAAACAATTGTTTAAAATCACCACAACGTGATAAAATACTGATTTCAAATGCAGCCTATCAATAATAAAATTATCTAGGTCTTCCTATTTTGGTAGTTTTTTCTGAGTTCCAGAAGTTTGCGTTAGTTACAAATTACTACAGACTGTTCTGTTTTTGACAGATTCTGTTTTTCGTGTGTTGTTTGCTTATTTTGATGACTTTATGGCTAGTAAAATAGTTTATAAACCATAGAGAAGTTGGAATACAGTAGGTTTAACACCAATATAAATAAAGAATGAGTTCATTACAGTACCTTGAAGTGGTGTTTTGTTTTCTTTCGCTAACGGAGCTCATGAGATTTTCTGTTAAGTTTTGTGTTGTGAAGTTTTCATGTTTTGGGTAAAGATTCGATGGACTATGGAATAAGGAGTGGCAAGAGCCTAAGCTTGGGTATGACCAAGGCACCACAAGGTAATATTCAAGGACAACCAAAAGCCTAAGCTTGGGTATGCCCCGGAAGGCACCCCATCTTTCGTCTTCGTTCATCGGTAACTTTACTTGGAGCTATATTTTTATTCACCACATGATATGTGTTTTGCTTGGAGAGTCATTTTATTTTGTTAGTATTTGCTTGCTGTTATTTATAATAATGTTTTGCATCTCTATTTTCAATAAAAATGTCAAGGATAGCCTTTACCATGCTTATTTTGCAAGTATACATGTTGCTGTTTCAAAACAGAAAGTTTACCGCTGTTGCAAAAATTCCCTAGAAAAGTCAGAATGTGATGAAATGTTGAAAGCTTTTGCATAATAAGCTCTGATAAAGTTTCTACAGTGGGATCTTTTTTCATAATATTTGGAGTTAGGGAAGTATGATGATTCTTGCATTCTTTACAGAGTGGACTGTTTTGGCAGATTGCTGTTATGTTTGCATTGTTTGTATATGTTTGCCTTTTTAATGATTCTATTTGAGGATAGGAGTATTAAATATGCAAAGGCATTTAGTATGCAATGTTGAATAATAATTTTAGTGATTTGTTACAGTAGAAAATGATAAGGTTTTTGTATTGTTTTATACTAACTTATTTCACGAGTTCTTGTTGAGTTTGGTGTGGATGAAGCTTTCGGGATTTAGGAAACCGTGATATGAGAGGAATTAAGGAGACACAAATGCTCAAGCTTGGGGATGCCCAAGGCACCCCAAGATAATATTTCAAGGGGTCTCAAGCATCTAAGCTTGGGGATGCCCCGGTAGGCATCCCACCCTTCTTCTTCAACAATTATCGGTTAGTATCGGTTGAGCCTAAGTTTTTGCTTCTTCACATGATGAGTGCTATCCTTGAAATGTCGTTTTATTATGTTTTTGCTTGCGGTTTGATTAATATCCCAAGATCTGAAATTCTTAAATGAGAGAGAGTCTTCACATAGCTACATAATTATTTAATTACTCATTGATCTTCACTTATATCTTTCTGGAGTAGTTTGTCATTTACTCATGTGCTTCACTTATATCCTATGAGTAAATGGTTGAATGATTTGAATGTCATAAATCTGAAATTATATATGTTTGATATGCCTTTCCCATGGGGAGTAATGCCTTCAGATATAAGAAGTAGAGGTGGTAAATTTTTTGAAGGTTAGCAAACATTGTATTCGTCACTTGAACAATTCATGAAAGAATATTGAAGGAAGAGATATTTCACATGTAAATATACTATCTTGGACATATTCTATGATTGTGAGCCCCATTAATTATTTCAAACATGAGCAAATTAGTTGATGTTGGACAAGGAAGACAACATAATGAATTATGCTTGGGTATATTTCTATAGAAGTTATATTGTTATGGATCCTCTAACATGTGGTGCTTGCTATTTAGAATCCTTTGCTACCAAAATATCTGTACTAAGCGGGAATACTGCTTGTGCATCCAAATTCCTTGAACCAAGTTTCTTCCATGAGTGCCCACCATATCTACCTATATGCGGTATTTACCTGCCGTTCCAAGTAAATTTGCATGTGCCAAACTCTAAACCTTCAAATAATAATCTGTTTTGTATGCCCAAATCGCTCATGTAGCGACTAGGGGCTGTCAGTATCTTCCATGCTAGGTGGGTTATTCTCACGATGAGTGGACTCCGCTCATCATTCACGAGAAAATGGCTGGTAACTGGGATGCCCAGTCCTATTATCAAAGGATCAAAAACAAAATCGCAAATAATTTAAACAAAACTCCCCTAGGAATGTTGATAGTTGGACGTCACCCGTTGTTTCGGACAAGCCGTGGAGTGTGATTGTTTGTGGAGGGGAGTAAAATCTTTACCTTTCTGTTTGGGAACTGCCTATAACGTATCTAGTATGGAAGATATTGGGAACTCTTTGTCGTTATGTTGACAATGAATGCATACCTCTCAAAATTATTTTCATCTATGTTTTTGCTTCAAGCTCTGGCACCTCTGCAAATCCCTGCTTCCCTCTGCTAAGGGCATATCTTTTACTTTTATCTAAGATTCAGTAGTATTCCTTCTCATTCCAACCTACTCTTTAGTTGGCAAGCATCATGTGATGGAAAGATCTTAGCATATATGGACGTTTAAATATATTTGAGCATGAATTATTACTCTTGACATTACCCTTGAGGTAAAAGGTTGGGAGGCGAAACATTAAGCCCCTATCTTTCTCTGTGTTCGATGAATACTTTTTGTTCTAAAAATATGCTTTGAGTGGTAGCAATCATAGAAGATTAAATGATAGTTGAGTATGTGAAGTTTGCTGAACCAAAGCTCGGACATAGACTCTTCCTGAAAATAATATGGTTGTTTGATGACTAATAACACGGTTTGTTAGTTCTCAAAAAGTTTATGATCTATACTTTAACATGTGAATAGTTTGTTACTTGATCATGAAATGTTCTATGAGATGAGCTACTGTTATGACATATAATGATGCTAGAAAAGGTGATTGAAATTATCATTGATCAAACTTATGCACCTGCTAGCATTCACACTTCATAAATTATTTCTTTTATCATTTACCTATTCGATGACGAGCAGGAATTAAGCTTGGGGATGCTGATACGTCTCCAGCGTATCTATAATTTATGAAGTATTCATGCTATTATATTATCCATATTGGATGTTTAATGGGCTTTACTATGCACTTCTATATTACTTTTGGGACTAACCTATTGACCCAGAGCCTAGTGCCAGTTTCTGTTTTTCCCTTGTTTCAGTGTTTCGCGGAAAAGGAATGTCAAACGGAGTCCAAACGGAATGAAACCTTTGGAAAAGTTATTATTTGAAAGAAAGCAATACAGGAGACTTGGAGTGCACGTCAGGAGATCAATGAGGAGAGCACGAGGCTGGGGGGCGCGCCCACCCCCCTTGGGCGTGCCCTCCACCCTCGTGGCTCCCCTTATAGACTTCTTTCGCCTATATATTCCCATATACCCTAACACCTTCGGGGAGCAGAATAGATCGGGATTTCCGCCGCCGCAAGCCTCTGTAGCCACCAAAAACCAATCGGGACCCTGTTCCAGCACCCCGCCGAAGGGGGGAACCCTCACTGGTGGCCATCTTCATCATCCCGGCGCTCTCCATGACGAGGATGGAGTAGTTCATCCTCGCTGCTGAGGGTATGTACTAGTAGCTATGTGTTTGATCTCTCTCTCTCTCTCTCTCTCTCTCTCTCTCGTGTTCTTGAGGTGATACGATCCTGATGTATCGCGAGCTTTGCTATTATAGCTGGATCTTATGATGTTTCTCCCCCTCTACTCTCTTGTAATGGATTGAGTTTTCCCTTTGAAGTTATCTTATCCGATTGAGTCTTTAATGATTTGAGAACACTTGATGTATGTCCTGCGTGGGATAACCGTGGTGACAATGGGTTATTCTATTGATTCACTTGATGTATGTTTTGGTGATCAACTTGCGGTTTCCGCCCATGAACCTATGCATAGGGGTTGGCACACGTTTTCGTCTTGACTCTCTGGTAGAAACTTTGGGGCACTCTTTGAGGTTCTATGTGTTGGTTGAATAGATGAATCTGAGATTGTGTGATGCATATCGTATAATCATGCCCACGGATACTTGAGGTGACATTGGAGTATCTAGGTGACATTAGGGTTTTGGTTGATGTGTGTCTTAAGGTGGTTTTTTACTACAAACTCTAGGGCTATTTGTGACACTTATAGGAATAGCCCAATGGATTGATCGGAAAGAATAACTTTGAGGTGGTTTCGTACCCTACCATAATCTCTTCGTTTGTTCTCCGCTATCAATGAGTTTGGAGTGACTCTTTGTTGCATGTTGAGGGATATTTATATGATCCAATTATGTTATTATTGTTGAGAGAACTTGCACTAGTGAAAGTATGAACCCTAGGCCTTGTTTCTTAGCGTTGCAATATCGTTTGTGCTCACTTTTATAATTAGTTACTTTGCTGTTTTTATATTTTCGGATTACAAAAACATATATCTACCATCCATATTGCAGTTGTATCACCATCTCTTTGCCGAACTAGTGCACCTATACAATTTACCATTGTATTGGGTGTGTTGGGGACACAAGAGAGTCTTTGTTATTTGATTGTAGGGTTGTTTGAGAGAGACCATCTTCATCCTACACCTCCCACGGATTGATAAACTTTAGGTCATCCACTTGAGGGAAATTTGCAACTGTCCTACAAACCTCTGCACTGGGAGGCCCAACAATGTCTACAAGGAGAAGGTTGCGTAGTACACATCAGGGGGGCACATCCCGGAGCCGCGTGCCAGGTGCTTGCGCCTGCCACCACGCTTCCACAACCGTAGGAGGGCCCACCACAACACTTGGCGGCATTGCTACCCCCAGGTACACCGTCCTGTCTACCCCTGACACAAACGACCGCCGGGTCTAGCCCTTTGACTTTCGCCAGACGGGGTTTGACCGGTAGACCTTTTCACCTGCTTGTTATAGCCCAGCCCATAGCTACACCCCCAACACAGTCCCGGCCCAACCCACCCCAAGATTCCCTCCGTGTCGACCCCACGTGGCCGTTTCCCCCCTCCGGGACACGGCGGCAGCGACGCCCGTGAGGGGGGAACACCTCGGAGCCGCGTGCCGGTTGCCTGCACCTACCACCATGCTTCCACA
>NC_041390.1:3366486-3371239 GCF_002162155.2 Triticum dicoccoides | reverse complement strand
GAGGGCCCACCACAACACCTACGGCATTGCTACCCCGCAGGCACACCATCCCGTCTAACCCTGACACAGACGACCACCGGGTCTAGCCCTTTTACTTTCGCCGGACGGGGTTTGACCGGTGGACCTTTTCACTTGGTTGTCATAGACCAGCCCATAGCTACACCCCAACACAGTCCCGGCCCAACCCAACCCAAGATCCCCTCTGTGTCGGCCCGACGTGGCCGTTTCCCCTCTCCGGGACACAGCGGCAGCGACGCCCGTGAGGGGATCACACCCCGGAGCCGCGTGCCGGGTGCCTGCGCCTGCCACCACGCTTCCACAACCGTAGGAGGTACCCCGTCCTGTCTAACCTCTCCGTGACACGATGGAAGCAAGGCCCGTTGAGGTAGTCCTGGACTAAGGGGTCCTCGGGCGTCCGGCCTGTTATCCATGGGCCAGACTAATGGGCTGTGAAGATACGAAGGCCGAAGACAATACCCGTGTCCGGATTGGACTCTACTTGGCGTGGTAGGCAAGCTAGGCGACCTATTATGAAGATTTCCTTCTATGTAACCGACCTCATGTAAACCAGAGAGCATAGTCCGGATAGGACATAACCATTACCATATTCACATAGGCTAGACTTCTAGGGTTTAGCCATTACGTTCTCGTGGTAGATCAACTCTTGTAACACTCATATTCATCAAGATCAATCAAGCAGGAAGTAGGGTATTACCTCCATAGAGAGGGCCCGAACCTGGGTAAACATTATGTCCCCCGTCTCCTGTTACAATCGATCCTAGACGCACAGTTCGGGACCCCCTACCACTACAAGAAATATGCTTAATTGTGACCTTGTATCAACGACCGTGGAAGAAATCGTCATAAATCTATGACCATTTCGATCCAATTGGTCGTGGCCTGTTTAGGAGAGTCGAAACCATAAACCATAGTGACTATTTTGGTCAAAAAGGTCGTAATTGCCTTACACAAAATGGTCATAAGCAGACAACACTGGTCGACAACCTTATTTCTAGCTGATTACGACCAATCCAGATGGTCATGGTGTTGTAACATGGATGACTGGACGTCCACATCATCAATTTTACCAATGTGTCATGTCATTTTGGCTTATGTGTCGGTTGTAGCATTAGTCCGTCCATAGATTGACTTGTTCACTAAACTCGGTCTACATTTACAGACGGGGCCAACTAACACGGTACAAACGACATGTGGGACCCGTCCGACAAAGGTGAATAAAGTAGAAAAAGGCAAAAATTCACTTTGGCTCATAGGTGTATATGCACCCATTGTCTAAATACGTGTTTTAAAATGTTGAAAAAATTCGAGAAAAAGTCCCGCTTGTAAATCCGGACACTATATGTGTGTGACCAAGTTTCGATGAAAAATGACATTTTTTGTGGCTTGTGTAAAAAAGACAATTTTCGATGCTTGATTACAGCTTTTCACAAGCCATTTTAATCATTTTTACACATACAACGAAAAGTTCTAACCAAGCACTTGAAATTGTTAATTGTGTACAAAAAATTTGTGTCTCATGTATAAGAAAAATGTATACAGAAAATATACAATGTGTGTGAACAATGCGAAGATTTTACATTTTTTTTAATTTTTTATGCCCATTTCAAAATGCGGTGAAAACGGCGGGAATGACTATTCCTAGCTAGTGCTAGAATCTTAGAATTTTTTTGGTGTTTCTCTAATTAAATAGATACTTTTGTACCTAGAAAATATTTTTGGAAAAAATAAAGAGCAAACTAGGAGGCAGTTGCAGTTCAAATTTGACCCGCTTCCTACTGAATCAGCGGAAATTTGTCTTTTTCACCAGAGATGGAACAATGCTTTTGACACCCAACCATTTGGTCAATTGTGCATTAAATATGGCCTAGTATTTTAGAAAAATGATTTGGTTCAATTTTGCAACAAATATATGGTAGGTTCTTCACAAAAAAACTCATTTTGGGTACTCGAAAAATGGAAAATGGCTCTTTTGTGCAATGAAAGCGAAAACCCCCCAAATCAACATTGTTTGTCATCCCAATATACACACATGTGCACTCTATTGGTTCATTTTAGCAAACTATAAGTGGTTAATATGTTGAATGTTACCCTGAATTAGAGGGTGAAAATTATAAGAGAAACAAAAGAAAAAACAAAACTACCTTAGGCAACATTGTTTGCCGTTCCAATACGCACCCTTATGCACAATATGAGATCATTTGAACAAACAATGCCATGAATGTGTGCATAAGGTTGATCATTTGGCTTGAAAGCCATGAATCTTCACACATGATAGCTCATTTGTGAGAACACTTTTTTTAAAGAATTGTCGTATTACAAGTTTATTATTTTCATGGTAACTTAGTCACATATAATGACACAATGCAAGGTTTTCCAAATTTTTTTAATCTTTTTGAATTTTTTATGCCCGTTTCAAAATGTGGTCAAAACGGCGGGAATGACCGTTCCTATATAGTTGTTGTATCTTGGATTTTTTTGGTGTTTCTGTTATTAAATAGATACTTTTGTACCTAGAAATGATTTTTGAAAAAAATAAAGAGAAAACTATGAGGCAGGTGCAGTTCAAATTTGACCCGCTTCCTATTGACTATGCGGAAATTTTTCTTTTTCACGAGAGGTGGATCAAAACTTTTGACACCCAACCATTTTGTCAATTATGCATTAAATATGTCCTAGTATTTTATAAAATTGATTTGTTCCAATTGTTCAACAATTATTTGGTAGGTTCTTCACAAAAAAAACCTCAGTTTGGGCACTCGAAAAATGTAAAATGATTTTTTCATCCAAAGAAAATGGAAACTTCCTTAGGAAACATTGTTTGCCATTCCAATATGCACCCTTGTGCCCAATATGAGATCATTTAAACAAACTATGCCATGAATGTGTGCATAAGATTGATCATTTGGCTTGAAAGCCATTGATCTCCACACATGATAGCTCATTTATGAGAACACATTGTTTGCCATTCCAATATGCACCCTTGTGCCCAATATGAGATCATTTAAACAAACTATGCCATGAATGTGTGCATAAGATTGATCATTTGGCTTGAAAGCCATTGATCTCCACACATGATAGCTCATTTCTGAGAACACTTTTTTAAAATAATTATTGTAGTACAAGTTTATTATTTTTCCTGGTAACTTGGCCATGTATAATGACACAATGCGAAGGTTTCCCAATTTTTTGATTTTTTCAAATATTTCATGCCCGTTTGAAAATGCGGTCAAAACAACAGGCATGACCGTTGCTAGATAGTGGTTGAATCTTGGAAAACTTTTATTGTTTCTCTGATTAAATAGTTACTTTTGTACCTAAAAAAGTTTTTTGGAAAAAAATAACAAACTATGATGCAGCTACAGTTCAAATTTGAACCTTTTCCTATTGAATCGTCGGAAATTTGTCTTTTTCACGAGAGGTGGATAAAAACTTTTAACACCCAACCATTGGTCAATTTTGCATTAGATATGTCCTAGTATTTTATAAAATTTATTTGGTACAATTTTGCAACAAATATTTGGTTGGTCCTTCACAAAAAACCTCATTTTGTGCGCTCCAAAAATGGAAAATGAATTTTTCGTGCAAAGAAAATGAAAACCTCCTTAGGCAACATTGTTTGTCATTCCAACATGCACCCTTGTGCACAATATGAGGTCCTTTGAACAAACTATGCCATGAATGCTACCATAACATTGATCATTTGGTTTGAAAGCCATTGATCTTCACACATAGCTCATTCTGAAAGCACTTTTTTAAAACAATTGCCGTATTACAAGTTTATTATTTTTTCTTGTGACTTGGTCACATATAATGACACAATGCGAAGGTTTTCCAATATTTTGGTTTTTTTTGAATTTTTCATGCCCGTTTCAAAATGCCGTCAAAACGGCGGGCATGACCATTCCTCGCTAGTGGTTGAATCTTGGAAAAAACTTTTGGTGTTTCTCTAATGAAGTAGATACTTTTGTACCTAGAAATGTTTTTTGGAAAAAAACCATGAGCAAACTATGAGGCAGTTGTAGTTCAAATTTGACCCGCTTCCAGCTGAATCGACGAGAATTTATTTAAATGACAAAAATAGCTAGAAGGATCGGAAATGCATACAAATTGGTTATCATCCATAAAATGTGGTCTTTAAGTACAATTTTTAGTGACGCAATTGTGCAAAATAGTTTTGGTAGCTGCTTCACAAAATCCCCTGTTTTAGCTCTAAGAAATAATTTTAAATACCTCATATTTCGAACCAATCAGGAGGCAACCCAGGGATTACCCCCACTATACTCGATCTGAGCCGTTCACACCCTCCCGCAGTCCCTCGATCCAGCACGTCTCCCTCGTTCCCTCAGTCACGGGCGTGGCACACCCTTATCCCTCCCTCGATCCAGATCCAATTCCTCCAGAGAAAGCACGGGCCGCCGCCTCCCTCACCGATCGTCGCTGCCTCCCTCGCTGATCACCGCCGCTGACCCCCGACCCCGACCCTTCGCTCCCTCTTCTCCCGTGTCCTCACCACCTACTTGGACCATCCCTTGAGGCCATATGGTTCTTCTTCGTGCTACCTGTGGCTAGGGTTTCGGGGGAGGCGCTCACCACTTCAACACCGCCGGCGACCACAACCACAACCACGGCCTCCACCTCCCCTCCCTGACTGTAGATCCACTCGATTCCTCTCCAATCCCAGTGGCTAGAGATCCGCTCGAGCTCCAATGGCTGGGTCAACTCCAATGGACCC
>NC_041390.1:3349869-3366092 GCF_002162155.2 Triticum dicoccoides | reverse complement strand
TCCTGCGTACGCGGCCAAGATGACCACGCCGCTCGCAGCCCCATCTGGGTCATCCTCACTACCGTCCTCGCCTTAGAGTTCAGCATCGGTTAGTCTCTTCCTTTTATTTCTGAGCACTATCGATCGATGAAGGTGTTTGTGGCTGCTCAAATTAATGTTTGAATGTGCCAAATCTACTGCTATGTATAGGAACTAAAACCTGCTGCTCTGAAGGTGCCAGCGTCGGTGAGGGAATTTATCAATGGTGGGTTCAGTACAGTATCTGCTGCTATGTTATTTGCAGCTAGAGAAGATATAAGTTCATGCCATTTTCTTAATGGTGTCACCAGTTTTAAGTTAGTGTACAAACAAACAAATTACAGGCATGCATGAGTAGTGCACGGATGCATGTGAGTGTATCTTACCAGAGATTTACAAAGTATTTTTGCGTAATTATGCCTGAACATGCATGGTAAGAACAAAATCCTGACCAATTATAGAGAGAGCAAGTAGATACTCTCATCATTGAGAAAAAGCGCGTTTAGTTGAGAGTGTTCCATGGGAACCCTTAGTGAGTGTAGCAGCACAAACATGTATAATCAACTTCTGTGCACTAGCTGAGCTATTGTCTTATTGACTTCCAAGTCATAAACAAAGTCAATATTGTTAATAAGTGCCAGCTGCAAATAATCTGCAAACACCACAACACGCTTTCCCTCGTAGCAATGTCCTTTTATATTCATATAATCCTTACCTTATCAAATTGTCGTATCCCCGTATGCTAGAGGACGAGTTTAGTCAGGCCAGCAACAATGCAGAGCTACATAATTAAATAACCTGATTTGAACTGTGAGCATATGATGATTGTGTGGGTGCAAATAATGGAAGTCAAAATGCTTTTGGTTGTGACTTACTATTCCTTAGCCTATATGCATGTCTTAGTTAAACTTGAAAATTATTGTTTTCTCCTATGATGTTATGTGATTCGGTAATAAATTAGTAGACTCGAATATTTCTTGTTTTGATTAGTCTTGTGGAAAATATGACCTTCATTGAATACTCTACTCTTTATATGTCGCTCAAGGGTTCCCCGTGGTAGCTTTTGTTCTTGTTTTTGTTCAATCTACATTTATATGTTAGTCTAGTTATTAGATTGATTTTTGAATGTTCATCCAACTTTTGTTGATCTAAGAAACATCTTACATGCTATAGAAGTCACATTAGCTAAACTTGGCTTGTAGTTGTCTCTATGAAAGTGGTTGAATTTTGATTTTTATCTATTGGTTTCCTGCAGTGGAATGCTCCTCACCTCGTAGGGAAGATGTGAACCAAGTGAATGCAAGTATTTTTTGGCAATGTCTAGCTCAATCTCACCTTTGAGAAAATGTAATATTTTTCCTCCGGAGTTTGTCAACACTATCCAGGTTGTATGCTACTACTGAGATCCCATCAAGGTAATGCTCTTCCCCCACATCTTAATCTGCAAGAAAAGTATAAACAAGATTCAACTGAGCGGTCTTCATGGGGTTGCTTGTTCGTATGATTTGTTCATGTTCTTCATTTTGTAATTCCAGTCAAGTAAAGGCTAAAGAAACATGCTACCCTCAAACTGAAGTTTTGCATCCATGTTAATATTTAATACAAATTGCCAAGACTCTTCTGGGAGGATTATGTTTATCTCTGTAACTAGCTGTTAGCATTTTCTTGTTCAACAATAAAGGTTGACATCACTACAGGAAATGGTTCTGATTGTTACTCCTTCGATTCAAACTCTTGAATTAAGTTAAAGTCTACATATGAGGTTGTGTTTCAGCCATGCATACTTTGTGTTCATGTGTTGTTTGTGTTGAGGTCAACTTATAGTTTGCAATGATCAGTTTGGTTTGGTGGTATATGAGTTGTGTTGTGTTGTGGTGCTCATCTCGGTGTTGTTTATTTTACTCTGTTAAAGATATATGATTCACATCTGTTCATGTTGGAAGTTATTAATGTGAGCTTTTTTTGCATAAAGTGTTGAGCTAACACAAGAATAATCTTGCAATTCCTGAAATTTCTATGGGAGCATGTCTTAGTCTTGAGTTAATTGTTGAATGTAAAGCTTCCATTTATCTTTTGTTTGCTCATGTTTTGTGTGCTTTCTTATGTTTGATTGTTCCAATTACCAGGATGATCTGAAGCACTCAAAAGAAGCGAAGGGCAGAAGAAGCTTCTTTTCTCATTGATGTTATGTGTGATCAACTAAAATTTGCCCATCTTGTCCAATCTTTGTAGAACTATGTTGTTGTGCGCCTGTGCACTTGTTGGGTCTTTTTGCTGTGCACTTGCACTTGTAGCATTATTTTGCTGTGCACTTGTGCACTTGTTGGACCTTGGACCTTGGACCTTGATGTGTAGAGGAGTTAATGGATGATGTATTGTATTTCATGTAATGTGTTACTGAAATGAAATATACAATTTATCTGCAATATTGCATTCTGTTGTGCTTGTTTTCATACGTCAGATATGCATGCTTATGAAAATAATGCATCAGCCCATATAAATCAGATCATTTCAATAAAAAATAGGTATTGGGCCAGGCCCATGTAGGCTAGATTGGTGGACTGGGCTATGAAATTTATGATGATTCCATTTGGTCACTAAGAATGCCACGTCAGCTCAGCCACGTCAGATCCTATGTGGCTCGGGCAAGTGGGTAGTGACCTTTCTGAAATTTTGGTCTTTAGTCTAGCTACGACCAAAATTCCAAAAAGGTCAAGTTTGTTCGTTCTTGACGGCCAACTGTTGACCTTCTGAATTTGGTCAAAAAAGGTCAATAAATGATAAATATGACGAATCAACGACCAAAATGGGGAGTCATAATTGACTGTATTTCTTGTAGTGTACCCGAGATTTGCCGGTTTTGACACCAACATTGGTGCTTTCATTGAGAGTTCCACTCTGCCGTCGACGAAAGGTTTGATGACCCCTTCAATTGTCAATAATGACGCTGTCTAGGGAGGGGCCTTCCTCCCCAGACAGGTTTTTGTGTTCGGCGGCTTCGCACTGCGGGCCAACTCGCTTGGCCATCTGGAGCAGATCGATAGTTACGCCCCTGGCCACCAGGTCAGGTTCGGAAGCTTGAACTACGTCGTGGATATCTGTGTAGACTTGATATTCGAGGGATTTGAAACCGCGGCGATCGCTCCCCCTTTCTCCGATGAACATGACTTAAATCTGTCACCGGAGCATACCCAGGAGATGGATCCTGTTGCTGCAACGGCCTCAGTACCGAAACAGATCGTCCCCTCTGAGGCCATAAAGTCCGCGGCATTGAAGCCGCACACGGACTCGACATCCTGCAATGCTGGCGTCAATGGAACTCCAGACTTGTCTCGGGCTACATGTTCCAGATCAAGTGCGCCTGCGGACACCGAGCTGGATCGGTTATCGATTTTCAAATTTAGCGCCGCAGACATCTCACAGCATTCGCCTTTGGGTGACGTACTAAATTCTTTGAAGAACTTTTCCTTGGAGGAAGACTCATAGCCGAACTATTTTCGGTTCGGGCTAGAGGCGGACGACGAGGAATTTTGCTTCCCACCCGCCACCCACTTCATAGCCACCGTCGACGACTTAACCGACGTGCCTGACTATGGCTCCGAAGACATCACCGTTATGGACGATGATGCCGACAATGAGCAAGGCCAAGACCCTCCATTCACTGGATGTTGGACGGCCACCTCTTCGTACGACGTATACATGGTTGATACACCCGAAGGATCTGGCGACAACAAAGAAGAGCCAGATAAGAATAAACCTTCTGAGACGCAGTCCAAGCGCTGGTGCCCCAAACGCCGTTCTAAGCCTCGCCGCTCAAAAGATAGCAACACCGCTACCGGAGAAAATAGCACTCCGGGCGATGCCAAAAACAATGAAGACCCTGTCGGTGCTGCATCCGAACAGGAGGAACATGACGCTAGGCAAGACAACCCTAATGAGCTGGCCATAGAAGATGACTCGGGGGACGATAGTTACCGTCCACCCTCCGAAGAGGAGACAAGCCTCAACAACGAAGATTTCATCGTGCCAAAGGACCCTCTAGAGCAGGAGTGCTTTAAGCTTCAACTCATAGCCAGTGCAAGGAGCCTGAAAAAGAAACAACTGCAGCTTCAAGCTGAACAAGATCTACTCGTCGACAGATGGACTGACATCCTGACAGCGGAAGAATACAGCCTCAAGCGCCTAGCCAAGATCTACCCGAAACACAGACTGCTACCTCAATTCGATGAGGAGGCACCGGAGCACACATCTCCCTCGTGTAATGCGGAACGACCACCACGTGGTCGAGACAGGGCGGCCGAGCGGCCACCACGTGGTCGGGATAAAGCGGCAACTCAGGCCGAATAGCAGCTTGCCCCACCGCCCCACAAAAATAAAGACGGAAGAGTTCGGGGTCACACGTATGACCTCCGGCAGACCCTGGACAGTAGAGCAGGACATACAAGATCGATCTACGGATCGCGAGGACGTGCCTCGAGGCATGAAGACAGCTACCTATTCGAACATGACAAACCTAACCACACCCGGTCCAAATGCCGCAGACGGACTCCATCAGAGCTACGCCGCGACACGGCCCGGTACAGAGGTGCCGCACACCATCTCTGCTTCACAGACGAGGTACTGGATCATGAATTCCCCAAGGGATTCAAGCCTGTCAATATCGAATCATACGACGGCACAACCGATCCCGCAGTATGGATCGAGGATTTCATTCTCCATATTCATATGGCTCGAGGAGATGACCTCCACGCCATTAAATATCTCCCACTCAAGCTCAAAGGCCCAGCTCGGCACTGGCTTAACAGCCTGCCTGAAAACTCTATCGGCAGCTGGGAGGACTTGGAAGAAGCTTTCCTAGACAACTTCCAAGGAACATATGTCCGGCCACCAGACACCGATGATCTAAGCCACATAGTTCAACAACCTGGAGAATCAGCCAGGAAATTCTGGACTAGGTTCCTAACCAAAAAGAACCAGATCATTGACTGTCCGGATGCCGAGACCTTGGTAGCCTTCAAACACAGCATCCGGGACGAATGGCTAGCACGCCACCTCGGCCAAGAAAAGCCGAAGTCCATGGCAGCCCTCACGGCACTCATGACCTTCTTTTGCGTGGGAGAGGACATTTGGTTGGCCTGTAGTAACAACACAGCCAGCGAGACAGGCCCCTCGGAGGCCAAGAATAGCACTGGCAAGCTTCGGCGCAATAGACACAAACGCCGAAGCAATGACAACAACACAAATGACACCACAGTCAATGCCGGATTCACTGGCTCTAAAAGAAATAATGAAGGACCTTCCAGCTTTGACCGCATACTTGACCATCCATGCCAGATACACGGCACCCCGGACAAGCAAGCCAATCATACCAACAGAGATTGTTGGGTTTTCAAGCAGGCTGGCAAGTTAAATGTCGAAAATAAAGAAAACGAATCACAAAGTGAGGACGAGGACAAAGAGACCCGGCAGCCGAACACTGGGGGGCAGAAGAAATTCCCCCTCAAGTCAAAACGGTGAACATGATATATGCTACACATATCCCCAAAAGGGAGCGTAAGCGTGCACTCAGGGACGTCTACACGGTAGAGCCAGTCGCCCCGAAATTCAATCCATGGTCGTCATTTCCGATCACCTGTGATCATCGAGACCACCCAACCAGTATCCGTCATGGTGGTTCGGCCAAATTGGTCCTCGACCCAATCATCGACAGATTTCACCTAACACAAGTCCTAATGGACGGTGATAGCAGCCTCAACCTGCTCTACCAAGACACAGTTTGGAAGATGGGCATTGACCCCTCACGAATCAAACCAACAAAGACTACCTTCAAAGGAGTCATACCAGGCGTCGAGGCCCGCTGTACGGGCTCAATCACGCTGGAAGTGGTCTTCGGCTCTCCGGATAATTTCTAAAGCGAGGAGTTAATCTTCGACATCGTCCCCTTCCACAGCGGCTACCATGCATTACTCGGACGAACAATGTTTGCTAGATTCAACACAGTGCCACACTTTGCTTACCTGAAACTCAAGATGCCCGGTCCATGCGGCGTCATAACAGTCAATGGAAACGCGGAACGCTCTCTCCGAACAGAGGAGCACACCGCCGCCCTAGCAACAGAGGTACAGAGCGGCCTTCTCAAGCAGCAGCATAGTGCGGCTGCCCAGCCCCTGGACACCATCAAGAGGTCCCGAACTACACTGCAGCAGGACAACAAGGCTCGTCAAGAGCTCGACTATCAATTCGGCTTCCGTCCCAGTCCAGATGAAGTGGTGGCATTCGTACCACGCGTGCATAATTATGCACTCGAGATTCCATGGACATCGACAGAGGCACAAGCTCAATCGGGATCTACAGTTCGGCTAGACCGACCTCGGATACACCTTTTCTTTCTGTTTCAGGTTCCCTTTCCCGCGAGCCTGATCACAAGCCCCTTCGAAGGATTGGCATACAAAGGGGACATGCAACATAGGTGTGTAGGGTAACCTCCATACGTTCTTATTGACGGTATTTTTCCTTCTTTCTCAAGACCCGTACGCTACCCCCTCTTGATTCCGGCATATTACATAGCCCGGGTGCTTATCGCGCTATTTGTACAAGATACGCCTTAACGTATCCATTCAATTATAATGATAACGATTTGCGGCCCAGTTTTTGTGGTTTTCGATCTGCTTATTAGCTACATCGGTACTCTTTTGTACGTTTCATATTCGCCAGAGGCTGCTTATCGCCCCACAATAAGGCAACAAAGTCCGAACTCTTTTTGTATAAAAGTTCGGCACCCCGAATTTAGCATTATATGCATTGGCTCCGAATCATGTCTTCAGTCAATAGTTGGGTTGCCCGGCTCCTTTGCTTGCTACCCTACGTTCTGCTCTATTGGGTAGGGTAGTAAAGGGAGACCTACTGCGATTGTGCCCTGGCCTTGACCGGATGAGCACCTCAGTAGAGAAAGCCGAAAACTGACTGTCATGATATGGCGAGAGCCAGTCAGCTGTTCGTGGGTTACAAAATTGTTGGAGATTTTTTCCGCGTCACGCGAAGGATCGGCACTTCCCGATCAGATGCTGACAGCACCCTTGCTTGGACCAGGGGTTGTGCACTTGCTTAATTGTAAAACTCCTATGGCTAAGTGAGGGCGTTTAAGCTGTATAGTCCGATTGCATTGTTCGTTGCGCTAAACAACTCCTTCAAGGACCATACAATTGGATCAAGATTATTTAGATCCCATCCCGAACACCTCCGTACTAATTACGTGAGCGCAGAAGCCAATGACTGGCCAACCCTCAGATTGCATATAACACGGCCGCACGGGAGGAAACAATTTAAAGCATAACGAAATTACATTACAAAACAAGCTCTGTCTTTGTAATACAAGGCAAAGGCCCAATACGAATGTATTCATTCGAAAATAACGTCCTGCAAACATTGAGCTGCCACAAGTCGAGACCCTTCTATGACATCCGCAAAATATTTCTCGGGTGTGCGGTGCTCCTTGCCCTCCGGCGGCCCACTGGCCACTTCAACAGCGTTCATCTTCGCCCACCACATCTTGCAGCGAGCGAAGGCCATACGGGCACCTTCAATACATGCAGAGCGCTTGATGGCGTCCAACCACGGACAGGCTTCCACTAGCTGCCTCACGAGTCCGTAGTAGCTGCCGGGTATAGCTTCGGCTGGCCATAGCCGGATTGTCAAATTTTCATGGGTAGTTTGGCCACCCTGTGCAGCTCCACCAGCTGCTTCAGCTGATCGATGAAGGACACGGGATGCTCTGGCATCACATACTGCGACCAGAATAGCTTCTCCGTAGAACCTCCTCCTTCGGCTCGGTAGAACGCTGCAGCGTCTGATACGCTGCGTGGTAGATCCACAAAAGCTTCTGGGGAACTCCGAAACCGGGTTAGTAAAAGGTACTGCCTCTCCGCATACTTACTTTGCATCTTAAAAGCCTTACCCACCGTGATCTTCCTGGCTTCCTGGATCTCCTGGGTGACGGCCTGGGCCTCATTCTGCGCGGTCTCTGCGCCCTGACGAGCCTTGGTGAGTTCGGCCTCCTAAGCGGACGCATCATTCTCCAAGGTCTCACATTTTTCACTGCATCTTGGAGCTCCTGCTGGATTTCCTTGACACAGGCCTCGAGCTTCTTACGGGCGGCTTGCTGCTGGACAGCCTTCTCCTCGGCCTCGCCCAGGGCCTTCCTCAGGGCCTCGACCTCGGTCGCGGCTCCTGCATACATTTCGACATTACAGTCAATACACAGTGTCTCCGCTTTCCGAACACACAGCAAGACGTTACTTACCTTGCTTCTCCTGCAGCCACACTCTAACCTCGCCGAGCTCGTTCTCGGTCCGCTCTAGCCTCTGCTTCAGTTCAGAGATTTTGGCAGCATGTGAGGTCGCGGCCAACAGCGATGCCTGCTCATGCACACATATCACGTTAGTCTCCTACACTAGAGGATTGATCCTCTGTCCGGTTCCTCTTACCGAGCACCGGACAGTGTCTCAGGGGCTACTGACTATATGGGTTTTTTTTCACTCTTATTTACCTCGAAACCTGTCAACAGGTTGCTGCAGGCTTCGTTCAGTCCACTCTTGGTGGACTGAACCTTCTTGATCACCGCACTCATAAGAACATGGTGCTCGTCCATAACGGAGGTGCCTCGTAGCGCCTTCATCAGGTTATCTGGTGCCCCTGGATGGACAGGGACCACCGCCGGAAACGGTGCACCCCCTCCTTCAAAGGGGGCTGCCCGCCCGACTCCGGAGCCACATGGGTCTCCGGAATCGTATCCGGCTAAGGGCCAAGCTGGATGCGGCCCTCTTCGCCAGTCTCCATGGGGATGGTCTCCTCCATGTGTCCGGCAGTGGAGACTTCGCCTCGTGGCGCCTCCCGGACAGGTTCCTGGGTTCCTCCCCGGCTCAGATTGGCCCTCCGGGACAGCACCTCGGTGTCGTCCCCGGCCCTTGGGGGAGTAAGCAGGCGGTGGCGACTAGCTCGCCATCTCTGACGGAGCCAACGAACTTCCAGACGAGGATCGCTGGATTAGGTCGCGGGACGGACTGCAATAGTACAGCTAACTACATCAAGATAATGGAGAGAAAGTGTTGGATGTGCGCATAAACAAGCCATGTCACTTATGATGCGGCCTGGGGCTTTGTGCGGGGGTGTCGTTCTAGACTACTGCCAACGTCCCACGCGGAGTTGGCCGCCGGAATGCCCTTCCCCTTTTTGGGTGCCTCTGCCTCCAGATGCGCCGGGGCCACCCTCTTCTTCTTCCTCTCATCAGGGGGAGGATTGTTTGATTCCTCCTCCTCCTCTTACCCGCCATTGTCCTCAGGGACAGAGGAATGAGTTTCGTCGTCTTCGGACGCCGCATCCGAAGTACCATTACGACGGAGGCCACTCTTGGCCCCCTTTGCCTTCTTCATGGCCTTCTTCTCCGGTGCCTTTTATGGCGCCGGTACTAGCATCTCCACCAAGCGCGGGATGACTGGTTCTTCGGGCAGCCGAGCCGGACACTGGATCCGCTTCGCCCTCTCCGTCTAGTCCTAAAAGAGTAGTAATAAAAGCTCAGACATCATCCTCGAAACAATTAGTTTGAGGACTCATTTGAAATAACATACCTTGCTGGTGGGGTGTGTACAATCGTGACCACGGTCTGAATCCGTGGCCGGTGGTTTTTCGTTGCCCTTGAAGAGCAATTTCCATGCGCCTTCGTGCGTAGTCTCAAAGAGCCTCGCCAGGGTCCGGTGCTTCCTTGGATTGAAGTCCCACAGCGGGCGGCTTCGGCGCTGGCATGGAAGGATCCGGCGAACTAACATCACCTGGATCACATCAACAAGCTTGACGCTCTTGGTTACCATGCTCTGAACGCGCGTCTGCAGCGCTATCAGCTCGTCAGGAGAACACCAGTCCGGACTCTCCTCGACCCAGGAGGTGAGTCGCATAGGAGCGCCAGAGTGGAATTCGGCAGCTGCGGCCCAGGTGGTGCCGCGTGGTTCTGTGATGTAGAACCACTACTTCTGCCACTCCTTTAGCGTATCCACGAAGGTGCCTTTGGGCCAGGATACGTTGGACAATTTTCTCACCATTGCCCCTCCGCATTCCGCGTGCTGGCCATCCACCACCTTCGGCTTCACGTTAAAGACATTGAGCCATAGCCCAAAGTGGGGTTGGATGCGGAGGAAGGCCTCACACACGACGATAAACGCCGAGATGTTGAGTGCAGATTGTGCCCTTCTTGCCAAAACGTGTCCAGATCAAGCCAATCCGCCCCGCCGCTGCAGCCATGCGCCTGTTGTCGGCTGCTGCCGTTGTGCTTCGTCAAAACATGCAGATCGAACCCTCCTGGCGAAAACACCAAGATCGAGCCAATCTATCGCGCCGCCACTTTGGACTGCCAGCTGCTAGCCGCCTACCGCCGCCGCGCCTCCGGCACCGCCACCACACATCACTGTGGCTGTAGGGGCGTGAGCGGGCGGCGCCCACACACCCCTAGCAGTACCCGTCGGGAGCCACGCCGCCGCTACGCCACGCGGGCTTTGCCCGGCGACGCCTCCGGCGGCAGCGGAGGGAGAGGAGGGGATGTGTGGAGGAGGGCTTGAGGGAGCTGACGGATTCCCCGGTGCGGCGCGGCGCCGCCGCATGGAGGAGGTCGTGGGAAGGAGGTCCACAAACATTTGATAACTTTCGTTGGAGTTGGGACCGTACCCTATATGTTGTGTTATGTAGGTTGTGTGCAGTGTTTTTACACAAAAAATATCATAGTCTTTTTTCTTAGAAGAGCTCTTTTTCTTCTCAGTGGAACGTACAAGGCTGGGCTTGGACGGGATTCAAGGAGGTTATGGTTGAAGATCATTAGGCTCTGAAGGTGTTATCTCACATGTTTGTGTTGAGTCGAGATCGTCTACTATAACATGATGTACCAGGGAGTACTCGCAATGGGCGGGGAAAAGATGATGATCCGCTGCTCATTGTGTTGGTGACTTACCACTACCGCTGGGGCAAGAGGGGGCGGCAACACTGGAGGACTGCATTTTGGTGGTGCTCCCCGAGTACCGAGTCTTGGTTCCCGGGATGAAAACCCAAGTTCTGGCCTTTATTGTTTGTATCTGGCAATGGCCTTGTTGAAGGCATTGTTTTGGGTGAACTCAGACTTTCTGTCAGGCAATTTGAACCACCTTGGAGTTGCCCTAGTATTATATCCTGTTAAATTAGAATTGTATTTTGATCTTCCTAGATATTGATTTTCGCGCGAAATCAAAAACATGAAGAAAATAGGAATTAAACAATTAATAGTTTAGTCAAAAAATTACATAAAATATTCCAAAGTGATAAGATAATAGCATTAAACAATAAAAAAATATAAATACATTCGATGATATAATAGCCCATAGAGCTTAGTGCCAGTTCACACATCTCAATTTTGTACGGACATGCACAAAATTTATAGCAATTTCAAACATCTCAATTTTATATGTAATGTCAGCTGATGTGGTAGACGTTGCAATTAACCATACCCTATATGTGGTGTTAGGGTATTTCCTTCTTCTGGAATGACGTCAGCCCGTCCCAGAGAGCATTGGTGGGGGAGGGATCCATCGTGGGAGTGGTGCGGAGAGGGATCAAAGGTGGATGACAACAACCATGGCCGGGGTACCGACTTCTATAACAATGGTAGGCGGCAAACGGACTGACGGGTGGCGCCGAAGGAGAAGCCTAAGCAACCGCGTGCCATCAATGCGAGCGGCAGACGGATGGACGGGCTGCCGCAGTGTCGTTTGAACACATCGCAATTGCCTGCACCGGGAAGCGGTGCGGGCAGTGCTCTCGGACGGTGCTCTGCTTCAATACCGGCGCCAGTGAGCAGCCGCGTCCACTCTAGCCGGGCATGAATGCGGGTGATGACGCTTTGGAGCGGCGCGGACCGAAAACGCGCGGGAGGATGGAGGGTTTTTTGGTGGGTCTGGGCGGGTCAGAAACAGGCTTGGGAGCGGTCCGTACTCCTGCCAACCTTCCCACATTTGTCTCTGGTTTGCGGGAAAAAACAAGTCCGGTCAACCCAGCGGTCCGATGCAGACCTGCGTTGGATGGCTTCCGTGGTCCGGACCGATGTAGGTTGTTCTCAGTGTTTGCCGCAAGAAAAATTCCCAGTGTTTTTTCTTAGAAGATTTTTTTTTCTCAGTGGAACGTACAAGCCTGGGCATGGATGGGCCAACGTTACATCTTACATGGCAGGCTAAGCCTGCAGCTGCGTACAACCTCAGCGTTAATCTCAAAAAAAGAAAAAAAAAGACTCAGCGTTCCTACACTCAGCTGCCTACTTCCCATTGTCTAAACCGTACCCCCCAGTCTCTCCACTCTCGGCAGCGGACGGACCGGAGAAAGAAGGACCGGAGCAGTCGGCGACCTCACCCTGCCCCGTCCCCGTCCGCGTCCCCGATCCTGGTTAGCCCACCCCTTCTCCTTCCCTTCCTTCTCCATCTAATCTACTAGTGCTTCCTTTTCGTCTCATCTTATTTTCCCTCTATTAGTAAACCCTAGCCAGATTTTCCGCTCCTAATCAAACCCTAAGATCCATCCCCTTCTGCAGCAGTGCACAGAGAGAGAGGAGAGGGTACCGCTGATGGATCCCGCTGGTGAGACTCCCCAAGGCCAAGGGTAAGATCCCACTGGTGTTCCTCCCCCTCTTAATTTGTACTTGCTTTGTACTCCCTCCGTCCCAAATTCTCATCTTAGATTAGTCTAGATACGCCGTATCTAGACTAATCTAAGACAAGAATTTTGGGACGGAGGGAGTATATGCTATCGCTATTCTGGATGGATGTGCATATGTCCGTTGGATTCTAGCAGCTGTCCTGATGTGAATATATGTGTGTCCATTGATAAAATTCCTTTTCATGCCAGGGCCGATACCTTTCCCACGCGTGTGGACGGCAGTTGGCTGCGCTGTTCTGTGCCGCTGGCCGACCCAGTATCCGAGGTGCTTGGCGACGACAACCTCCTCATCGAGATCCTCGTCCGCCTCCCTCCGAAGCCGTCCTCGCTCGCCCGTGCGTCCGCCGTATCCAAGCGCTGGGGCAGCATCCTCTATGACCCCCAGTTCCGCAAATCCTTCCTCAAGCACCACCGGAAGCCTCCTCTGCTCGGCTTCTTCAGAGGGTATGCTAAAAGCTTCATTCCTGCCATGGACTCGCCTGACCGCATCGCTGCTACCCGCTTCTCCCTGCCCAAGAGCACTAGAACCTACCACACCGATGAAGCATACATGGGCTGCCGCCACGGTCTCTCTGTCCTAATTGACAGGAATAAGCATGAGACCGTCGTGTGGGATCCCCTCACCGGCAAAGAGCACATCGTGTCTTTTCCACCAGGAATCCACTCTATGAGGACAAACTCAGCCTGGCATGGCGCTGTACTGTGCGTTGATGCTGAAGATGGGCACGTCCATGGAGATTGCTTCTCAAGCCCATTTAAATTGGTTTTGGTCTGCAATGGATTCAGTACACAGGCATCTTGTTCTCTCTATGACTCAGCGTCTAGCGTTTGGGGAAATATTTTCTCGGTGACCATAGCAAATAGGATTTCTGTGACAAGCCGCAGCATCCTTGTCGGGAATGCACTTTGCTGGTTGATTTGTGGTGGTGAAGTTCTTGTGTTTGATTTCGAAATGCAAAGTCTTGTTGTGATCAAGACACTGGTGGAAAACCACGTTACCAACGACCGGTGTTTTCAGCTCTTGCGGATGGCCGATGGTGGCCTTGGCCTTGCTGGTTTGTTGGACCTGACCATCCAATTATGGGATAGGAAATCTAACTGTGATGGCATTGACGAATGGGTGTTGCTGCGGAAAACCATTCCACTGGATGAGATGCTTCCAAGGAGAATAAGTTATGCATTTTTTGTTGGGTATGATGAGGAGTCAAATTTGCTTGTTCTCTCCACGATGATTGGCAACTTCACGCTCCAAGTTGACTCGATGCAGATCAAACATATTGTTAAACGAAACCAGATATGTCATGACACCTTTCATCCCTACAGGAATTTCTATGCTGCAGGTAATGGCCCCTATCTAAATTGGACAAGCAAAATAGTGCAATTAGTTTTCGCTCCTATTCATTCCAGTTACTTATGGTATGTTCTTGCGGTAACATTGTTCATGCTATTAGGATTGAACTATATATATATAAGAATACAATGTCTTGTTTGTTTCTCTGTTGATCTGGTCATGTTATGGTTATCTAATTTCCCATTGTTTGCCTAACTTGGCTGATTAGAGGGATCCATTAAAGCTAGAACATGAATACAAATATGGCTTTGATGCCTGGCCATTGCTAAAGGCTAAATACAATTATGTGCTTGTAATGATCTTTCATCAGAGGGTTTCTAGAAATTGGAAAATGGCAATAGCTGCAGCAGTGAAACCATATGAAATAATTAATCAATTGGAACATCTGGAGGCGGTTTAAGGCTTGTCACGTTTTCTTCTTCACTATTCTTCCTTGCAAGAATTAAGTTTATATTGATCGATCTTGATATAAATCTTCAATTCATGATACCATGTTCTCTCGTTTTTATTGAAAAGTAGCACTAGTTTATTAATTTCACGTAGTGCTATGTTATGCTTGTTATGGAACTCTGGTTTCACATTCTGTGCATATTTATGTTGGCTTTATGGTCATAATTGGTAGAAAACTTACTCGACAATTATTCTGGGTAAATGCATTTTCTCTAAACATGTAATACAATAATTCATTTCTAGACCTGGCGATATATGCGGAGCCACACTGGACTTTTCTTTGAATTTTCATTTGGTTTGTGCTTCATTTTCTTCTAGGCAGCGGAGTTGGGAGGAAAGGCACAGATCTGGCCGGAACTTTGAACACACCTGATATGCTAACGTGCTATCTTTGTCAAACAACTTAGGTAATTTTCTCTTTTCATATACCTTTTTTTTGCTTGGTTACCCAATTTACAAGATGGTGCATAGTTTATGCTCGCATTTTCCTTCGTACTAGACATACCAGCTTGGCATACTAGAAATTTTTCCATCGTACTCCGAGCCTCACATATAGCATGGCACAAAAAAAGTAAATCAGGAATGAGTCAACATTCTTGGGAGTTCTGTTTTTTTTGCGTCACATGATTGGCGGCGAGTCACTGATCTCTTAGTTTCTACTGCGATCGTACATAGTTATGTTGCAAGAATCTTGTAAACATGTCAACATACAGCTGCTAGAACAAACTAAATGCTCTGTTATTGTTGTTCTCCATTTGTGGTATCAGTTTGTCGAATAATGATGGGATGATTGAGCTCTGGATATTTTTTCTTAGTGGGCATGATAAATTAGTTTGACTGAGATGACATTGATGTTCTGCAGGTATCCAGAGTTAAATTTGGGTTGTCAAGATGCGGACATGGCTATTTGGTGTAAGGAAGTTGCTCCATTTTGTATGGTGTGGTGGATGCTCGCACTGGTAGAAAAAGGGCCTATAGTCCCGGTTCCGGAACCGGGACTAAAGTGTCGGTACTAATACCTCCCCCCTTTAGTCCCGGTTCAATCCAGAACCGGGACTAAAGGCCCTCCACGCGGGCAGTGCGCAGAGCCCAGTCAGGAGACCCTTTGGTCCCGGTTGGTGGCATCAACCGGGACCAATAGGCATCCATGCGTCAGCACTTCTGTGGCTGGGGTTTTTGTTTTTTTGAAGGGGGGGGGGGGTTGGGGGGTTTTGGGGGGTTAATTTAGGTGTTTCATATATTGTGTTAGCTAGTTATAATTAATAGAGAGAAGTGTCCTCTGTTATGTCCGTGCTTGGTCGACGCTACGTACTATACATACGTATAGAGAGGACTAGACACGCTAGCTAGCTAGTAAGCAAACGAAGAAAACAGAAGATCGTCATGAACATATATGCATACAGAGAGAAGTGATATCGACCACCTCTCCTTCTCCGAGAGATTGGTCGAACAACAAGTTCTCGTATATCTATCTGACACTACCGGCTACATATATACAATAATTATCTGTTACAAATATAATCATACGGACTCAGGGTCCACATAGAATTCTCCGTCTTCAGGGATCACGTGGTCAAGAAAGAATGCCGCCAATTCCTCTTGAATTGCTCGCATGCGAGCTGGTGCTAGGAGTTCATCCCGCTTTCGAAACATCCAATTTGAAGAAGGGGGTCAATACATATATATA
>NC_041390.1:3344012-3349827 GCF_002162155.2 Triticum dicoccoides | reverse complement strand
AATGAATGAATGAAACTCAACACAAATGATGGTAATAAAATAAAATTGTGAATGTTGTTATTTACGTACTTCATATTGTTCGTTAGAGTACCCGCCCCGCTCACAGGTCGTGTGGCGGATGGACTCGCAGATGTAGTATCCACAGAAGTCATTCCCTTGTTCCTGCCACAACCACTTTACAAGAAATAGAGGTCAATCAAAGTGATAAGCAAGAATGCTAAATGGTATTGATGAAACTAGCGCTTGAATCACTAGGAGATGCGCGGAACATGCTACTATAGTACTTACTTTCGGTGTCTAAATTCCAGCTCCTTCGGCAGTCTCGGAACTGTTTTGATGAATTTTCTCCAAACCCTACCGGACAAAGAAAACAATTACTTGATATCAGGAAATGAACAAAGTTGCTGATATGGTGGATAATGATTGATTTAACTTATTTCTTGAGGATTTCAGTCATGTCCGCATACTCCTTGAGATCTTTTCGTTTAGAGTCCAAGACGGTTACTACTCCTTACTCAAGCTTAATCTCTAGGAGAATATAGTGGAAACTGCACACACATGCGTAACTCATGAATTATATTACTATAACCTTGACTAATATATAAGGGAAATCGAATACGCACAAGACAGTAACACTCACCTGAAGTTGTAAGGAAAGAGTATTATATCTTTGTTTTGATTTATTACGAACGATCGTAGCAAGTTGGCCTCGGTAGCTGCGGCATGAAGTTTAACCTGAGTTGCATCTGTGAGATATGTGTTAATGAACCCAATATCACTGACTTGTCTTTTCTTCAATTCGGCAATCTTCAATCTGCATAATATAGTGAGGATGATTATAAATACATGCAATGAAAGAGCTAAGCTATATAGAGAAACTTAATGACAGAAGTAGTACTACTTACAGACAGTAGCAGGCGACCATTGTTTTATCGAGGGCCAATTGATTGAAAAACTGATAGAACTCCTCCAATGGAACAGGCAACAGATCAATTCCAACGAGGTCATGCTCCTTTTTAACTTTCACATACAAAGTACTCCTCCCCCAGAGTCTCTGCAGATTTTTAAGTACCAATCATGCAATCTTTGCATCATCGTTGATAGAGATCTTTCATCTTTGACGAGAGGCTTCCCGTACTCGTATCTTTGTATCTGCACGTCCATGGGTTCATAATGTACTTCGTCGGGCAGGTAATCTGCAAGATTGCTATAACCGGGCACCATCCTCGGATCATTAGCGACGTTGTGGCTAGGCACCTTGAGCGGGGGGCATGATTGCTTCCCTTGTTCGCCGAGCTGGGCAATTTGTTTCCCAGCTCATCGTTCTTTCAGCCTTTGATCACTGACAGTACTTCCCGACCGCTCCGCTTTGGCAAATTCCTTTCCAATAATGCGGTCATAGTTTCCTTTCGGCGGATCAGACTTCGGTGGTTTTGTCAGGGCAGCCAGAGTGCGCTTCACTTTCACCCGATCTACCTTCTCCTCCGGAGGTGGATGTTTCTTTGCTTTCACCCCTTCAAAGAAGTTCCTCACTTCTTCTCGCGCGATCTCGACGTTCTCCTCCAGGGTCCTCTCATATGGTAACTTCTCTGGAGTCTTCAGAGAAGGACCGAATCTGTATGTCCTCCCGCCTCTGGTTGTACTGCTAGACGCCGACCGAGCAGACGGAGCGGTTGTGTTCTTTACTTGCTTAAGAGGCGGAGGAGAAGGACTACGACGCGCCGGAGAAGCTGGAGCGGCGGCAGGTCTCTTCCGCCCTTGCTGACGAGGCGGAGAAGGAGGAGGCTGGCTGCTCGGGCGCGTCGGCGTAGGCGGAGAAGGAGGCGGAGTGCCGCCACGCGCCGGAGAAGGAGCCGGCCGAGGGCCCTGATCGTCACTCACCGGAGGAGGAGGCGGTGGAGGCGGAGTGCCCTGACTCGCCGGAGGAGGAGGAGGAGGAGGCAGTGGCGTCCAGTTCGGAAGGTAGATGAGCTCCTTCCGCCATAGGCATGGAGTCTTCAGAGCAGACCCCAGCCGAGTCTCCCCTTCACCGGTAGGGTGGTCAAGCTGGAGGTCCTCAAATCCCTCTGTTATCTCATCCACCATCACCCTAGCATATCCTTCTGGCATCGGCCGGCAGTGAAAAGTTGCGCCGGGTTCAGTAGGATAAACAGAGCCAACAGCCGCCTTGACCTTAAAATTCATCCATTGCGTCATAAGGTGGCAATTTTGAGACTCCGTTATAGCATCCACGGAATAGCTGGCAGGAGCCGTCAAGGCATGCTCCAGCTGAAGCAGCTCGGTGGAAGCCACGCTGCTTCTGCGCTGAGATGGCGGGGTAGCTTCAGGGGAGGCTTCGGCAGTACGTTTGCTGCGATTTGCTTCTCGTTCCTCTATCGCGTCTACCCTTGCTTGCAGCGCCTGTATTTGGGTCTGCTGCACTTTTTTCCTCCTCTCATGGGATTTGTAACCGCCTGTGTCTGGAAACCCAACCTTCCACGGAATGGAGCCTGGCGTGCCTCGTGCCCGTCCAGGGTGCTCAGGATTCCCGAGGGCCATTGTGAGCTCGTCGTTCTCTCTGTCTGGAAAGAATGTCCCTTCCTGTGCTTCTTCGATATACTGCTTAAGCTTACTGACTGGTATGTCCATTTGATCGTTCGTCCAAATGCACTTCCCTGTTACAGGGTCCAGTGTTCCGCCAGCCCCGAAGAACCAAGTCCGGCAACAGTCTGGCCAGTTAATTGTCTCTGGTTCGATCCCTTTATGAACCAGATCATTCTCAGTCTTGGACCACTTAGGCCGGGCTACGAGGTAGCCACCTGACCCCGTGCGATGGTGAAGCTTCTTCTTCGCAACATTTTGCTTGTTTGTCGCCGACATCTTCTTACTCTTTTCTGATGTCTTGTGGGCCACAAATGCGGGCCAGTGATCTCTGATCTTCTCATATCTGCCCTTGAATTCTGGTGTCTCATTATTTTCGACAAACTTATTCAGCTCTTTCTTCCACCTTCTGAATAGTTCTGCCATCCTCTTCAGAGCAAAAGACTTGATTAATTTCTCTTTAACTGGGTTCTCTGGATTATCCTTAGGCGGTAGGGTGAAATTTGACTTCAGCTCAGTCCAAAGATCATTTTTCTGCATATCATTGACATAAGACACCTCATGGTCTTCTGTAGCCGGGTTAAACCATTGTTGGATGCTTATCGGGATCTTGTCCCTAACCAGAACCCCGCACTGAGCAACAAATGCGCTCTTTGTCCGGAGGGGTTCAATAGGTTGGCCGTCGGGCGCGATTGCTATGATCTCAAACTTTTCATCCGAGCTCAACTTTTTCTTCGGGCCTCGTCTCTTTACCGAAGTTGTGCTCGATTTGGAGGGCTAGAAAAAAGAACAAAGACTTAATTAATATGTGTACATACCAAAACAATGAATGCATCAATCAGCTAGTCAGCATAGGCTTAACTAATATATACACCTGGCCGGACTCGGTTCGGTCACCGGAGCCCTCATCACGGTCTCCTTCTTGCACCGGCATTGGTTCACCGGAGCCGTCCTCATGTTCTTCTTCTTGCACCGGCATTAGGTCACCGTAGCCAGCTTGTTCACCCTCTCCTTCCAGACCATCGGTTTCGTTGAGAAACAACGAGATGGCATCACTTTCTTCTGCGATTATGTCCCTCAACAACGCTTCTTTTGTTGCTTCGTCTAGGGCGGTGTCCATAGTTTCTACAAATATTTACAACATGGCAATTATTATTCAAACATGACAGATGGATATATTAGTGCCAAACATAGAACTAGCTACCTAATCATAGTAAGCTATCGGGAGGGGGTATATATCGACAACGATGACACTACATCTATGTCCCTCGACGACCCTCGTTCCCGATAAAAAAAAGAGGAAGAAGAAGAAAAAAAAGAGGAGAAGAAAGAATAGAGGAGAAGATCTCCTCTATTCTTTCTTCTCCTCTTTTTTCTCTTCTTCCTCTTCTTTTTTTATCCTCTTCTTCCTCTCATGTTCTATAGGATCGCCGAGGGGTCGGGAGGTTGCCTAGTATCAAGGGATTCAACAAAACCATGTCTTCATCATTAGGCGAAAGTAACATGTGCATGATGGTACGAAGCTCTTCAAAGTTGTTCTGGAACGGAGTCCCAGATAGGATAATTCACTTTTTGGTACAAAGTTCAGCAAGAGCCTTTCGAATATCGCTATTTGGAAGGCCTTTGTTGAATTCGTACCAAAAGGCGGATTATTCTATCCGGGACTCCATTCCAGAACAACTTTGCAGAACTTCGTACCAACATGCCCTGGTTACTTCCGGCTAATGATGAAGGCATGGATTTCTTCAATACTTTGACACTAGAAAACCTCTCTCTATTTCCGGCTAATAAGAAGAAGAAGAAGAAGAAGAAGAACAGAAGAAAAAAAAGAGGAGAAGAAGAAAGGAATAGTGGAGAAGAAGAGAAAATAGAATATTCTATTTTCTCTTCTTCTCCACTATTCCTATCTTCTTCTCCTCTTCTTTTTCTTCTTTTTTCTTCTTCTTATTTATTTCTCCTCTTTTTTTGGTAGAGGAAACCCTAAATAGCTAGCAAGTATCGTGGGTGTGAGATACATGTGGCCTTCGGTGTCGGACACTACATCCACGTCCCACAAGTGACGTGGGCGTCGAAGCCCGCGCCACTTGTGGGATGTGGGTGTAGTGTCCGACACCGACGGTACATGTATCTCACACTGACGATACTTTCTGTTTAGGGTTTCTCCTCTACCGCTCCTCGACCTCTCGACGACCCTCGTTCCCGATAAAAAAAGAGGAAGAAGAAGAAGAAAAAAGAAGAGAAGAAAGAATAGAGGAGAAGACTTCCTCTTCTTCCTCTCCTCTTCTTCTCCCTCTTCTTCCCCTTCTTCCTCGCCTCTCTCATGAATGTCCGGCGTTCTCGACCCCCCCCCCCATGTGTCGAAGAAAGGAATAGAGGAGAAGAAGAGAAAAATAGAATATATATTCTATTTTCTCTTTTCTCCTCTATTCCTTTCTTCTTCTCCTCTTTTTTTATTCTTTTTTCTTCTTCTTATTTATTTCTCCTCTTCTTTTCGGTAGAGGAAACCCTAAATAGCTAGCAAGTATCGTGGGTGTGAGATACATGTGGCCTTCGGTGTCGGACACTACATCCACGTCCCACAAGTGACGTGGGCGTCGAAGCCCGCGCCACTTGTGGGATGTGGGTGTAGTGTCCGACACCGACGGTACATGTATCTCACACCGACGATACTTTCTATTTAGGGTTTCTCCTCTACCGCTCCTCGACCTCTCGACGACCCTCGTTCCCGATAAAATAAAGAGGAAGAAGAAGAAGAAAAAAGAAGAGAAGAAAGAATAGAGGAGAAGACTTCCTCTTCTTCCTCTCCTCTTCTTCTCCCTCTTCTTCCCCTTCTTCCTCGCCTCTCTCATGAATAAATATACATGTACAGTATATATGAACAAAAAAATATATCAATACATCCATCGATATCATTCCATACATACATATACATCTACATTATATATGAACAAAAAACTATCAAAATTCATCATACATACATGTACAGTATATATGAACAAAAATTATAAACTTTCTCCCCAACTCATACATACATACATACATACATCTACATCATATCAATATTTTGCAAATTAAGGAGCAGGGAAGGAAGGAAGGGGGGAGGATGGGGCGGTAGCTACCTCTCCCGGAGGGATCGGGGAGGAGACACGGGCGGCCGTCGTCGGGGGCGACGGCAACGAGGACGGGCTCGGGGTCGGCGAGGGCGAGGGCGACGGCGGGGCGCGCTCGGCGGCGG
>NC_041390.1:3301920-3343172 GCF_002162155.2 Triticum dicoccoides | reverse complement strand
CGGCGACGGCGAGGCGAGCAGAGGGGCAGCCTGGCGGCGATGTGGGGGCGGGATCGAAGAAACTAAACCAAAATTTTCACAAGTGTGGCTTATATAGACGGAGCATTGGTCCCGGTTGGTGGCACAAACCGGGACTAATGCCCCCTTTGGTCCCGGTTGGTGCCACGAACCGGGACCAAAGGCCAATTTTCAGCAGCCCAAAGGGCGGGAAGCGGTGGCCTTTGGTCCCGATTGGTGGAACCAACCGGGACTAAAGGGGGGCATTGGTCACGGTTGGTGCCACGAACCGGGACCAATGCCCCCTTTAGTCCCGGTTGGTGCCACCAACCGGGACCAATGGCCTTTGCTGCCCCGAGCCCAAAAGTTTAGCCCACATCGCTAGCTGAAGGGCGCCGGCACTGGTTTATAAGCGCTGGTGTGCCTACCCATTCGAGCTCCTCTCTAATGCAGGCTTTCGGGCCTAAACTTGCTACTGCCTGTGGGCCTATTGGGCCTTCTGCGGGCCTGAATCCTGGCCCATGTAGGGTTTCTAGTCGTATTCAGGTCGTGGAGGCCCAGTAGGAGGCATTTTTTTTGGTTTTTCTTTTTTATTTCTATATTTTTTTGGTTTTTATTTTTTTATTTCTACTTAAAACTAAATACTTACAGTTTTTTAGTGATTTCCTTTTGCTTTTAGGTCATAAAAATTATAAACTTTCTGTTAGTGCCATTAGTTTTAAATTTTAAATAGTTTAAATTTGAATTTTTAAAAATTTGTGTGAATCACTAGTTTATGAATAACTTTACTATAAAAATAGATTTTTTTTCTATTTATTTTTTATTTCTACTTACAACTAAATACTTACAGTTTTTTAGTGATTTCTTTTTGCTTTTAGGTCACAAAAATTATAAACTTTCTGTTAGTGCCATTAGTTTTAAATTTTAAATAGTTTAAATTTGAATTTTTAAAAATTTGTGTGAATCACTAGTTTATGAATAACTTTACTATAAAATTAGAAATTTTTTCTTCTTTGTTATTTATTTTTTATTTATACTTACAATTAAATACTTATAGTTTGATTTTAGGTCACAAAAATTATATTATTTTTGCTATTGAAGAATATTATGGTTTTATTTTAGTTGATCATAACATAATATTTTAATTGATTGTTTTTATTTTCATAAAAGTTTTGTAGTTTATTCTGTTTGCTATTAATTCATTCTTTGAGCTAAATGACTCTGAAATTGAAAAGCATTTCAAAATAAACTCTGAAAAGGTTGAAAGTTGGCATTGTATCATCATTTCACTCACATAGCATGTGCATGTACAAAACGGACAATGGTAGCATGTTCGTCTGTTACAAATTTGGCATGGTATCATCATAATAGTTGCGGGAGAAAGTCTTCACTTTTTCTTCGCTTGTGTCATTTGCTTATTGCGCCGTAATCATGGATAATCTTCATTGTTTATCAGGATGCTTGGGTCAGCCTTGACATTGAAGGGAGGAATTTCATGAAACTTTTCATAATCTTCAGACATGTCTGTCTTGCCGTCCACTCCCAGGATGTCCCTTTTTCCTGAAAGAACTATGTGGCGCTTTGGCTCATCGTATGATGTATTCGCTTCCTTATCTTTTTCTTTTTCTCGGTTTGGTAGACATGTCCTTCACATAGATAACCTGTGCCACATCATTGGCTAGGACGAACGGTTCGTCAGTGTACCCAAGATTTTTCAGATCCACTGTTGTCATTCCGTACTGTGGGTCTACCTGTACCCCGCCGCCTAACAGATTGACCCATTTGCACTTAAACAAAGGGACCTTAAAATCAGGTCCGTAGTCAAGTTCCCATATGTCCACTATGTAACCATAATATGTGTCCTTTCCTCTCTCGGTTGCTGCATCAAAGCAGACACCGCTGTTTTGGTTGGTGCTGTTTTGATCTTGGGCGATCGTGTAAAATGTATTCCTATTTATCTCGTATCCTTTGTAAGTCAATACAGTCAAAGATGGTCCCCTGGAGAACAAGTACAACTCATCACACACAGTGTTGTCACCTCTGAGACGTGTTTCCAACCAACTGCTGAAAGTCCTGATGTGTTCACATGTAATCCAGTCGTCGCACTGCTCCGGGTGTTTGAAGCTCAGACTGTTCTTGTGTTCATCGACATACGGGGTCACCAAGGTAGAGTTCTGTAGAACTGTGTAGTGTGCTTGAGACCAAGAATATCCGTCCCTGCATATTATTGAGTCTCTCCTAGAGTGCCTTTTCCAGTCAGTCTCCCCTCATACTGCGATTTAGGGAGACCTATCTTGTTAAGGCCAGGTATGAAGTCAACACAAAACCCGATAACATCCTCTGTTTGATGGCCCATGGAGATGCTTCCTTCTGGCCTAGCGCGGTTACGAATATATTTCTTTAGGACTCCCATGAACCTCTCAAAGGGGAACATATTGTGTAGAAATACGGGCCCCAGGATGACAATCTCATCGACTAGATGAACTAGGACGTGCGTCATGATATTGAAGAAGGATGGTGGGAACACCAGCTCGAAACTGACAAGACAATGCGCCACATCACTCCTTAGCCTTGGTACAATTTCTGGATTGATCACCTTCTGAGAGATTGCATTGAGGAAGTTTTCCGGTAGAAGCCCCCTCAATGCAACCGGAAGCAGTTGCGTCATAATCACGTGGCAGTCATGAGACTTTAGGTTCTGAAACTTTTTCTCTGGCATATTTATTATTCTCTTTATATTCGACGAGAAGCCAGTCGTGACCTTCATACTGAGCAGGCATTCAAAGAATATTTCTTTCTCTTCTTTCGTAAGAGCGTAGCTGGCAGGACCTTTATACTGCTTCGGAGGCATGCCGTCTTTTTGGTGCAAACGTTGCAGGTCCTCTCGTGCCTCATGTGTATCTTTTGTCTTCCCATACACGCCCAAGAAGCCTAGCAGGTTCACGCAAAGGTTCTTCGTCACGTGCATCACGTCGATTGAGGAGCGGACCTCTAGGTCTTTCCAGTAGGGTAGGTCCCAAAATATAGATTTCTTCTTCCACATGGGTGCGTGTCCCTCAGCGTCATTCGGAATAGCTAGTCCACCGGGACCCTTTCCAAAGATTACGTAGTGTAAATCATTGACCATAGCAAGCACGTGATCATAGGTGCGCATGGCGGGCTTCTTCCGGTGATCTGCCTCGCCTTTGAAATGCTTGCCTTTCTTTCGACATTGATGGTTGGTCGGAAGAAATCGATGATGGCCCAGATACACATTCTTCCTGCATTTGTCCAGGTATATACTTTCAGTATCATCTAAACAGTGCGTGCATGCGTGGTATCCTTTGTTTGTTTGTCCTGAAAGGTTACTGAGAGCGGTCCAATCGTTGATGGTCACGAACAGCAACGCCTTAAGGTTAAATTCCTCCTGTTTGTGCTCATCCCACGTACGTACACTGTTTCCATTCCACAGCTGTAAAAGTTCTTCAACTAATGGCCTTAGGTACACATCAATTTCGTTGCCGGGTTGCTTAGGGCCTTGGATGAGAACTGGCATCATAATGAACTTCCGCTTCATGCACATCCAAGGAGGAAGGTTATACATACATAGAGTCACGGGCCAGGTGCTGTGATTGCTGCTCTGCTCCCCGAAAGGATTAATGCCATCCGCGCTTAAAGCAAACCATACATTCCTTGGGTCCTTTGCAAACTCATCCCAGTACTTTCTCTCGATTTTTCTCCACTGCGACCTGTCAGCGGGTGCTCTCAACTTCCCATCTTTCTTTCGGTTCTCACCGTGCCATCGCATCAACTTGGCATGCTCTTCGTTTCTGAACAGACGTTTCAACCGTGGTATTATAGGAGCATACCACATCACCTTCGCAGGAACCCTCTTCCTGAGGGGCTCGCCGTCAACATCACCAGGGTCATCTCGTCTGATCTTATACCACAACGCACCGCATACCGGGCATGCGTTCAGATCCTTGTATGCACCGCGGTAGAGGATGCAGTCATTAGGGCATGCATGTATCTTCTCCACCTCCAATCCTAGAGGGCATACGACCTTCTTTGCTGCGTATGTACTGTCGGGCAATTCGTTATCCTTTGGAAGCTTCTTCTTCAATATTTTCAGTAGCTTCTCAAATCCTTTGTCAGCCACATCATTCTCTGCCTTCCACTGCAGCAATTCCAGTACGGTACCGAGCTTTGTGTTGCCATCTTCGCAATTGGGGTATAACCCTTTTTTGTGATCCTCTAACATGCGATCAACCTTCAGCTTCTCCTTTTGACTAATGCATTGCGTCCTTGCATCGACAATGACCCGGCGGAGATCATCATCATCGGGCACATCGTCTGGTTCCTCTTGATCTTCAGCAGCTTCACCCATGGCAGCATCATTGGGCACATCGTCTGGTTCCTCTTGATCTTCACCAGCTCCCCCCGTTGCAGCATCACCGTATTCAGGGGGCACATAGTTGTCATCGTACTCTTTTTCTTCGTCGTCTTCCATCATAACCCCTATTTCTCCGTGCCTCGTCCAAACATTATAGTGTGGCATGAAACCCTTGTAAAGAAGGTGGGAGTGAAGGATTTTCCGGTTAGAGTAAGACCTCATATTCCCACATTCAGTGCATGGACAACACATAAAACCATTCTGCTTGTTTGCCTCAGCCGCATCGAGAAACTCATGCATGCCCTTAATGTACTCGCGAGTGTGTCTGTCACCGTACATCCATTGCCGGTTCATCTGCGTGCATTATATATAATTAAGTGTCCAAATTAATAGAAGTTCATCATCACATTAAAACCAAAGTGCATACATAGTTCTCATCTAACAACATATAGCTCTCCATAGCATCTAATTAATTAAACCATACATTGAAACTATGTAAAACATTTCAATGCGAAAACAAATGCGATCATAATCGCAACCAAGGTAACAATTGATCCAACGGCATAATGATACCAAGCCTCGGTATGAATGGCATATTTTCTAATCTTTCTAATCTTCAAGCGCATTGCATCCATCTTGATCTTGTGATCATCGACGACGTCCGCAACATGCAACTCCAATATCATCTTCTCCTCCTCAATTTTTTTTATTTTTTCCTTCAACAAATTGTTTTCTTCTTCAACTAAATTTAACCTCTCGACAATAGGGTCGGTTGGCATTTCCGATTCACATACATCCTAGATAAATAAAATCTATGTCACGTTGGTCGGCATAATTTTCATAAACAATAAATGAACCAATAGTTATAAGGATAATATACATACCAAATCCGAATCATAGACAGGACGAGGGCCGACGGGGGCGGATACCAAAACCATCGCACTATATAAGATGCAATAATAAATGTAAAAAAATGATACAAGTATCTATCTAAACATACAAGTAAGAATATTTTTCCTTTCAGAAAGAAGATTAGAACAAGAGGCTCACCACGGTGGTGTCGGTGATGAGATCGGCGCGGGTGATCGACGGCGGTGAAGACGGGGACGGGGCGTGACGGACCGCTAAATCTAGACAAATCTCGAGGAAAATGGAGCTTGGAGGTCGAGCTTCGAGAGGAGAAAGCTTAAGTAGTGTGGCTCGGGCATTCCATCGAACACCTTGTGTGCATAGGAGGTGAGCTAGAGCACCACCAAGCCCTCTCCCCCTCGGCCAGAAAAAAACAGAGCAGTGTGCTCTGCTCTTATGCGAGGGGGTATATATAGGCACCTCATTGGTCTCGGTTGGTGGCATGAACCGGGACTAAAGGGGAGCCTTTGGTCCCGGTTCAAGCCACCAACCGGGACCAATGGTGATGGGCCAGGAGCGAGGCCCATTGGTCTCGGTTCGTCCCACCAACCGGGACCAAAAGGTCCAGACGAACCGGGACCAATGGCCCACGTGGCCCGGCCGGCCCCCTGGGCTCACGAACCAGGACTAATGCCCACATTGGTCCCGGTTCTACACTGAACCGGGACTAATGGGCTGAGCCGGCCTGGACCATAGCCCTGTTTTCTACTAGTGTCGAAGTGTCCTACTATGTAGTCTGCAGTTTCTTCCATTGTGTATGCCGCGGATGTGTTGTGGTGGACGCTTGTTCTACATTTATGTATTGTGGCCTGTGAAGTGGAATTTGTTGGATTTAATCATGTGGACTCTTTTATACTATTATCTAATGTCGACATGCGTGCCTGGTTACTGGTTAGTGTCTCGTGGAGTTGCTCTGGTTAAATGATTGGTTCTGTGATGTGAGAACTTACTGGAAAGATGAACATTTAATCCTCTTTTTCTAAAAAAAACTAGAAAGATGAAAAAAGAATAGCAGGCTCTAGTACTTTACACTGTTTCTTGGTATCCATAGTTGATTTCTGTCAGTCTTCCTAGTGATTTAATTTTGATAAAGCTGATTCGATCTCCACTTGCGGAAGAGGAATATAATGCTTGCATAGGCCCAGAGGCAGACAGGGCACACCACCGAGCTCCAGTTCTCTACATTGTTGGGCTGCTACATGATACTTTAGCACCTCTGATATTTCAGCAACATGGAAAGCAACGGTTGCATATCTTATATATCTGCATTGGCTCGAGAGGCAGGCAAGAAGGCTCTGCTGCCAAAAAGCACAACCAAGAGCACAACATCAGGAGGAAGCACGAAATGGAGCAGCCACAACGCTTAACTATTCGTGCTGTATGAAAGCTGTTAAGAGTCTATGTCAGTTTACCATTGTTTCAATGACAAATTTGATTTTTTTTTATTGTGAGTTCATTTTGATCTGCTTCTGATCCTAAGATGTCAGTTGACTTCGATGTATATCTGTCCCAAAATTTGGCATGGTCCAGGATGCACACAAACAGTTTTGCATTCTCTGGCTGTTGGCAATCCATTAGTCATTATTCGTCGACAATGCATCTGACATCAAAGTAATTTCTTGTGTAAAAAAATCAAAGTAATTTCTTCAGGTGAGAGTGTTAAACTGCGTTTTAGTGCACAAAATGAAAAGGAGGTGTTTAGAAAATTTATTCATTAATCATGTGATGATTACTACAGAAGAAACAACCACTGCTAAATATTTTGGACAGAGTGCAGTCTAATCTATATTGCTATGTTGCCACATGACCCTTTAACCCCACCTCTTATATTTTCAGTAACTTGGAAAGTATCTCTTGCTTGATGCATACAACTATATTCGGATTTGCCACTTGCAGCTCTAGTACTTTAACCCCAATTATACATGAGAAAAACCGTCTCCTTCTTGAAAGCTCGTCCAATGTGGATCCACAATTTTCTCTCGATCCCAATTATATTGAAGTATGTCTCCTGCTTCGGATTTGCCACTTGCAGCTGTAGTACTTGTCCTTTGTTGTTGCCTGATCTGGACTAGAGACGTGAGCGCGAGAGAACAAAAGAGTGAGCAAGAGGTGGAAGAAGATGAACTCTTAATGTTTTTTCCGCTATGAACTACGTACAGCCTTTCCTATCTTTCTATTATTTACTATATGCAGCCAAACTGAATTGTGGGTTATAAGGAAGAAAATGCTCATGCCCGACAAGCTTAGAGGTTATGCAACCCCACGACGCTCCACCATGCGTGTGCGCTACGTTTCCTTACATTCCCGCTTAAGTTCATGCCATCCCATGAACCGGTCATGTGAGCAAGATTAGCTAACAAACTAACTGAAAACAAATGCATCGGTCAAGACGTGTACATCAGCATGCTACATGACTGTTTATTCAGCTAACTGAATGAAACTGAAAACAGAACATCAACGGTGCAGCAGGATTATCTATCATCCTTCAAGTCATAAAGTTTTTGAGGATTACCTATTTATATGCATAGTTCAGTTAAATCATTACAACACAATCCTGCACAAGACACAAAAGTTTAGTGTTATATGACTCATGAATGTGCTGCAGTCCAAACTCTGCAGGTCTATCTTGCGCATTGTGGTGTGGAGGTAGCGGAGAAGCATCGTAACAAACGCTAAAAATATTTCATGAAATATTCCTACATTTTTCTTTTCCTGCATTTTTTTTGAATAATCACACATATCAAAGAGGTCGTAAGTAATTTAAATTTATTCAGTCGCTTGCTCAATTATAAGTGGTCGCTACAAAACCGTTTGAGTTTGATATCCACTGCGGTTACCGCCACTAATAAGGAAGCTCATGTCACACATTTGCGACACCTCCGAAGAAGTTTGTGATATTTATGGAGGTGGGTGCTCAAAAAAAGGAAGGAAACAGTATTGTGATGCTTGTGTTGTATTCGCGTGAAGCTTGCCATGCTTTTCTAGATTGATATTTAAATCGGTTGTCAATGTTGAACAGTTTATATCTATACAGGCCTGTCTACCTTTCCGTTGTAATGAAATTGTTGTTCACTCATTTTGAAAAGCGAGTTCGGTTCTAGACCTTCCACTGGACCTTTCTTTCGTTACAATATTTAAATTTCTTTTTGTTCTCTAATGTAACATTTCGAACGCATGTTCGTTAAGCTGTTATTTGACAACTATTTAACCTAATAAAGAGTTGTATGATTACCATGAATTTTACACACATGCACTTTCTGTCGAGCAGAGGATGGTGTTGCTAGTGCTCTCTGCTAATTTACGAATTTCTAGTCAGTGCCCAGAAGAGCAGCTGAATCAACACAAGAAACTGAGAACAACTATGTTTTGAGTCAGTAACAAGTATTGCTGAAAAAGAAATATGTATATGCCACAAGGTTTGATGGCTACTGGATATGTTGCTGCTTGAAAAAACCATCTATCTGTCACAATGTTCCACTACCTCCTGGTTCTGTTTCATAAGTAAGTATATCTTGTCCGTTTGCGATGTGCGTGGCACAACCTATGAGATCGGTGGATATCTGTGAAGATATGAAGTTTGGGAATTCTTTTATAGTTATATTTAGTGTGTTTGAGGTGGTTGACTAGTGCATAATTTAGCTTTCTTGTATAGATACTCTCTTCCCATGTTCAGTGGAAACAAGGCCAAGGTGCCTTCAGCCCTAAAAACGTTGCACATCGCTCTGCTAGGTGGCTCGGTAGGCTGACGTAGCCGCCAACAGTACGGTCCCTCCCTCCTCCTGATCTCCCCTTGGAGTTGCGAGAGGATGACACCCGGGTGACCTCTTCCAGCGATGGTGTGGCCCTCCTCTGGTCGGTGGCAGCAGCGGGACGGGCTGCTGCAGTTTTCCAGATGCGATGTGGAGCGGAGCTGCCGGCGGGCGTGCAGAGGCTAGACCTCAGAGGTGGTTGATGTGGCACTCTGGCTCAGCGAAATGGAGGCACCGTACATACCAGCCTAGAGATCAACGTCTTTCGGTATATGGGGCAAATTGGCATCAAGATGAACCATAATATTTTAAAACACATAGGGTACATAGGTCTTAAGATGCATCACTTGGCGAAGAAAAGGTGACACTGAGGAGGTTGCGCTCTGCCTTGTTGATGTGGAGTCACTATTGCTCTCGGTGGAAGGTGATGGCATTGTGTACAGACTCGATCACCACCCACTCCTCATCTTTCGAGCCCAGATCTATACCGAGCAGCGCCACAACGGCATGTTTAGACACATGATTTCAGCAATGATCCTCTACCGGTGGTCGTTGCCCGAGGAGCTGCAAGTTGTACCTCTAAACCTGCAACATCTGGAATGTGGAGATCGGTGGCGCCTAGTCCTCCTATTCCGCCGAGGCTTCACCCCTCTCCTTCCTGACCATCGGTGTAGTTGAGATATGACAAGACATCACCTCCACCGTGGATTATGTCCTCCAACAACTGTTATGTTTCCAAGTCTCTTCGCTCCATAGTTTATGCAAATATTACAACATGGCAATTAATATACAAACATGAGAGATGGATATATTAGTGGCAAACATGGACCTGCCTAGCTAATCACAACAAGGAATATTAATTTGTGGCCTCGATGCTTCTACGGTTTGGGGTGGCCTCGACAACGGTTCTAGGGTTTGGGGTGGCCTCGACAACGCTTCTAGGGTTTGGGGTGGCCTCGACAATGCTCTTTTAACTTGGTAAATTTGGGTGGCCTCAAGGCTTCTAGGGTTTGGGGTGGCTGTCAGTGTCAAAACCGGCGGATCTTGAGTAGGGGGTCCCGAACTGTGCGTCTAGGATCGATGGTAACAGGAGACGGGGGACACGATGTTTATCCAGGTTCGGGCCCTCTCTATGGAGGTAATACACTACTTCCTGCTTGATTAATCTTGATGAATATGAGTGTTACAGGGTTACATGGAGTCGGTTACATAGGAGGGAATCTTCATAGTCGGCCACCAAGCTTGCCTTCCACGCCAAGGAGGGTCCAATCCAGACACGATTATAGTCTTCGGTCTTCGTGTCTTCACAGCTCATCAGTCCGGCCCACGGATAATAGGCCGGGCGCCCGAGGACCCCTTAGTCCAGGACTCCCTCAGTTGCCTCGACAATGCTTCTAGGGTTTGGCTCGGACCGCCTCTCTCTTGAATGTCCGACATCCGGACCGCCTCTCTCATGATTGTCAAACAACAGATTTAACAAAATGGCACCATTCTGGATGTGTAGAAAATGGTCCCTAATTTTCCTGATCTCATCTACCCTTCTATATGTCACGTTGTCTAGTATCAAAGGATTCAAGAAAACCATGGCTTCATCATTAGCCGGAAATAACAGGCACATGATGGTATGAAGTTGTCCAAAGTTATATTGGATAGGAGTCCTAATAGGATAATTCGCTTTTTGATACGAAGTTCAGCAAGAGCCTTTCGAATATTGCTCTTTGCAAGGCCTTTGCTGAACTTCGTACCAAAAAATGAATTATCCTATCAGGACTCCTTTCCAAAATAACTTTAGAGAGCTTCATACCATCATGCGACTGTTAATTCCGGTTAATTATGAAACCATGGATTTGTTCAGTACTTTGAGACAAGAGAACGTGCACATATAGAAGCGTAGATGAGATCAGGAAAAATATGGATCAACTTAATTATGCACATCCATTATGGGGGCATTCTTGATCAATCTCTTATAAATCACGAGAGTTTGTCGGGTACACTATTGGAATTAGGGACGACAAAGAAGGTCTTTGCCATCTGTCATTTCTTTGCCGTCTGCTGGCAGATGGGAAAGAATCTTTGCCATCTACCAGCGGATGGCAAAGAGGTGCTGATGGGGTCCACTGGATGCAAGTACACTGCAATGGTCCATCCCCCTCTTTGCCGTCTACTAGCAGACGGCAAAGACTCGTTGCCATTTGCTGGCAGACGGCAAAGAGGGGGCTATCTTTTTTTTGCAGGTAAAAAAACCCGTTGCCGCCACCTCCTCTATCTCTATCCCCTCTCTCCGCCCCTCTCTCTCCGCCCCACCCACCTCTCTCTCCCGCTCGTCTCTCCCTCTCCCTCGCCGGAGCAGCTACGTACGGCGCCCGATTCCGGCAAGCTCCGGCGGGATTCGACGGCGCCCAGCACACCCACGTGACCCGCTCGCCCCGCTCCTCCATCCCCTCTGACCAGATCCGACACGTGCATCCTCCAGCGACCACACGCGACCCTTTGCTACGGCTAGGGTTTCGGCGCGCCTGGACCTATCTCCGGTCCATCAGGCCCTCCCGGGCAAGAGGCCGGCCCACTCCACCCTCGCTTTCTCGGCCAACTTGTTCTTCGGTGCGCCGCTGGCCGTGGCCGGCGCTGGAGCGCATCAAGGCCGTCATCACCGCTGCCGAGGTGCTGCTCCCCAACTCCAAGGACCCCGACTTCGCGCGCTTCGTCCGCGACCTCCAGGCGCGTGTGCTCACTTCCGCAGACCATGTCTTATTTGAGTCGCTACCTCTCTGTCGATTCATCTTGCTTACTTCTGGGCTTGTGATTTAGGCTAGTCCGCTAGTGGAATAACCATTGCACGGTATCTGAACTGTAGGTGGATATTACAGTTAAGTGAAAACAGTCGTATAAGATTTCGAGTCATATGTAATGCCAATCGAGTTATATTGTGCTCAAGAGTAAGACACTGGAAGGTAGAAACATAACATCTGGATTAGGACCTGAATGTTGCTAGTGGTAGTTGTGGACTTAAACCTTGTGTATTCGTCAGTTTAGTCATAGCAGAAAATAAACGCTGCATAGTCAGCTGAGTAGATAAGTTTGTTAGAAAGTTTTTGCTTAGAAGTAGTCCACACCCCGCACGAGCTGGATCGTGGGATGGCGCGATCGTAGTGGCTCGGCGTGGCTGTTTTCTCGGGCTGTTAGTGGCCTCGTTCCCTTTCTGTAACTGAATAAGAGGAGAAGAAGGAATGCAGAAAAGTTGCAAGTGTTCGCGACGCAAAACCACTGTCTCCTGAGTATTCTTGTGAGTGCGTGTGTGTGATCGGTGCTTGCAATTGGCATCAGAGCCGTTAGTATGATCCGGCGGTCATGACGGGAAGCAAGGAGCCCCGGAAGGGCTCCGGCGAGGGATCGCGAAAGGACTCCGCTGGCGGGTCTCGGACTCCGTCGCCGACGCGTGGGCGCACGCTCTCGCGGTCTCCCAGGGCTAGGCATAGCCGCACCGTGCGCGGGCGCGAGGTCGCCGCGCCGGTGGTGCATAGACGCGAGGTGGCCCTCCCAACGGTGTTCCCAACACTGACCCGGAGCAACTACGGCAGCTGGTCTCTCCTGATGAGAGCTATCCTGCAGACTCGCGGGCTATGGAACGCCGTCACCACTGGAACCGCCGACTACCACGACGACCGCACCGCCCTGGAGGCCGTCCTCCGGGCGGTGCCAGAGGAGATGCTAGCGGTCCTCTCCACGAAGGAGACGGCGAAGCAGGCCTGGGACACTGTCAAGACCATGCGGATGGGCTCGGCCGCCGTGCGCAAGGCCAAGGCCCAGGGGCTTCGTTGAGAATTCGAGGATATCCGCTTCAAGCCCGGCGAGAACGTCGACGACTTTGCGATGAGGCTCACCGGGCTCGTCAACAACCTTTCCATCCATGGTGATCCCGTCGGGGACGCGTGTGTGGTACGTAAGTTCCTTCGAGTTGTGCCCCGCAGATACGCTCAGGTGGCACTCTCCATTGAGACGTTGGTCGACCTCGACACCCTGACGGTGGAGGAGCTCACCGGACGGCTCAAGGTGGCGGCGGAACGCCTCGACCAAGACGGCGGAGGCGAGGATGCCGGTCGCCTTCTGATGACTCTGGAGGACTGGCGCGCGTACGAGAAGCGTACGTGAACAACGGCGCAAGCGGCAGCAACTCGTCAGGTGCACAGGCGCACGGACGAGGGCGTGGCCGTGGACGTGGCCGCGGCGGTGGACGCGGCGGAAAAGGCAAATCCCCTGCTGGCACTGACACCGGTGGTGGGAAGAACGGCGGCGGCGACGCGGATCGTGACAAGTGTCACTACTGCGGCTTCGCAGGCCACTGGGCCCGGGACTGCCGCAAGAAGAAACGCGAGGAGGAACAGGCCCTCCTTGCACAAGGCCAAGCAGGCGAGGACGATGATCCGGGTCTACTGATGATCGAGGAGGCCTCCCTGACAGCTGCGGCCGTCACGCCGCGTGCTGGAGCGGGCGAGGAGGCCGTCTTCCTCAACGAATCGCGCGCCCGCGTGGAACTGCGCCGCGCTCCCGGAGATCAGGACGCGGCCTGGTACCTCGACACAGGTGCGTCGAACCACATGACCGGTGACGAGGCAGCGTTCACCGAGCTGGACAAGGGCATTCATGGCTTGGTCAGGTTTGGGGACGGCTCGCTCGTGTCAATCCACGTGCGGGGCACCGTCCTGTTCGCTGCGGCTGACGACGGGCACCATGCACTCACCAACGTGTACTGGATCCCGCGGCTGAAGAGCAAAATCGTGTCCATCAGGCAGCTTGACGAGAACGGCTGTCCTACGCACGTCGAAGCCAGCGTCATGACGGTGCGTGATCGCCAGCACTGCATCCTGGCAAGAGTGCCGCGCACCCGCAACAGGCTCTACATCGCCCGTCTACAGCTCGCCAACCCCGTTTGCCTCGCTGCGCATTCTGGGGACGAGGCGTGATGCTGGCACGCGCGCTTCGGGCACCAACACTTCGACGGCCTCGAGCGGCTGGCACGTCAGAACATGGTGAAGGGCATGCCTCTCTTCCACCACTCCGAGCAGGTTTGCGACGCCTGCTAGTGGGCAAGCAACGACGAGCGCCTTTCCCTCAGCAGGCCAACTACCGAGCCACCGAGCTGCTTGAACTTGTGCATGGTGATCTTTGCGGGCCTATCTCGCCGCTCACTCCGGGCGGCAAGCGTTTCTTCCTGTTGCTTGTAGATGATCACATCAGGTTCATGTGGTTGTACCTGCTCCGGAGCAAGGACGAGGCAGCCGAGGCAATCCAGCGCTTCCAGGCACACGCAGAGCGCGAGACGGGGCGGAAGATGCGCACTTTCCGCTCTGACCGAGGCGGGGAGTTCAACTCCGGCGAGTTCAACGCACATCTCGCTGATCTTGGGGTCCAGAGGCACCTCACCACGCCATACTCTCCCCAACAGAATGGCGTGGTGGAGAGGCGCAACCAAACCGTTGTCGGGACGGCTCGGTGCATGCTCAAGGCGATGGGAGTGCCGCCGCAATTTTGGGGCGAGGCCGTGTCCACGGCCGCGTTCGTGCTCAATAGGGCATACTCCAGAAGCGTACCAGGCAAGACGCTGTTTGAGGCCTGGCATGGCAGGAAGCCCTCCGTCGACTTCTTGCGCGTGTTCGGAAGTGTGGCGCACGTCAAGAACACGCGCCCACACCTCTCCAAGCTTGAGGACCGGAGCAAAGCCATGGTGATGATCGGCTACGAGCCAGGGAGCAAGGCGTACCGGCTCTATGACCCGGTGGTCAAGCGAGTCCATGTCTCTCGTGATGTCGTCTTTGACGAGACGCGAGCATGGGATTGGGAGAAGAGTGGCACGGACCAGGCAGGTATGAGCTTTACAATTGAGCCCATGTCAATTCTCACCGGTGGTCCGGCATCTGCGGCACGCTCCCCCTCGTCGCCTGGCGCCCCGCGATCACCCGCTCAGTCCGCGTCCCCGTCAAGCACGCCATCCACGACATCAGCATCGGCCAGGGGCGACGACGACACCCCAGCGGCGACCACTACCGCGCCCACGGTGCCCCCGGCTCCTGCGCGCACGACCGGCAACCTCGCGCCAGTGCACCCGATGAGGACGCGCGGCAAGGACGGCATCTTCCTCCCCAACCCTCGCTACATGGACACGCCTGCGAAGGCGGCTCGGAACGCGCCTCCTCCAGGGCTGGAGGAGTTCGACGACACTGACGGCGAGATCAACGACGACGAACTCGTCGACGAGCTGCACCTCGCGCTGGGCGAGGAGCCCGGCTCCTTTGAGGAGGCAAAAGGTGAGACGTGCTGGCAGCACGCGATGATGGAGGAGATGAACTCCATTGAAACCAACCAGACCTGGGAGCTCGTGGACTTGCCCGCTGGTCACCGTCCGATCGGTCTCAAATGGGTATACAAGACCAAGAAGGATGCTCACGGCGCGGTAGTGAAGCACAAGGCGAGGTAGGTGGCGAAGGGATATGTTCAAAAGCACGGCGTCGACTACGACGAGGTGTTCGCGCCGGTGGCCAGGCTCGAGTCCGTCCGCCTCCTGCTCGCTCTGGCCGCGCGCGCGAGCTGGACTGTGCACCACATGGACGTAAAGTCCGCCTTCCTCAACGGCGAGCTAGAAGAGGAGGTCTACGTGGTGCAGCCACCAGGGTTCACGGCTGCCGGCGAAGACTCGAAGGTACTCAAGCTCAGAAAGGCCCTGTACGGGCTAAAGCAGGCCCTGCGGGCATGGAACGCCAAGCTGGACGCGAGTCTGGGCTCGCTTGGGTTCAGCCAGTGTCCGTCCGAACACGCGGTGTACGCCAGGGGCACGACGTCCTCGCGCCTGGTCGTCGGCGTCTACGTCGATGATCTGATCATCACTGGCTCGGACGAGGAGGAGATCGATGGCTTCAAGAAGGAGATGCAGGCACTCTTTGATCTGAGCGACCTGGGACGGCTCCACTACTATCTTGGAATCGAGGTGAGGCAGCACAATGGCGGCATCGACCTTGGTCAGGCCGCGTACGCTGCCAAGATCCTCGACAAGGCGGACATGACGGGATGCAACCCCTGTCACACGCCCATGGAGCCGCGCTTCAAGCTGAGCAGGGTGAGCTCGGCACAGCCAGTGGACGCCACCGATTACAGGAGCATCGTGGGCATGCTCCGCTACCTCGTCCATACCAGGCCAGATCTTGCTTTCTCCGTCGGGTACGTCTCCCGGTTCATGCAGGAGCCCACGATGGAGCACATGGCGGTAGTGAAACATGTTCTGCGCTATGTGGCCGGGACTTTGCACTGGGGAGTGCGGTACACGCGCGGTGACCACGATGCGCCTCTGATCGGCTACAGCGACAAAGATCTGGGCGGCGATGTGGACAACCGCAGGAGCACCACCGGCGTCGCTTTCTTCCTTGGCAGCAACCTAGTCAGCTGGCAATCACAGAAGCAGAGGGTGGTGGCCCTCTCCTCATGCGAGTCGGAGTACATGGCCGCCACCACGGCGGCATGCGAAGGTATATGGCTCGCACGGCTGCTGGGAGAAATAAAGGACGAAAAACTGAAGGCGGCGGTGCTCAACGTCGACAACAAGTCGGCCATCTCACTGAGTAAGAACCCTGTTTACCATGACCGGAGCAAACACATTGAAATCAGGTATCATTTTATCCGGGAGTGTGTGGAGAACGGGAAGATCCAGATCGAGTTCGCTCGGTCCGGAGATCAACTTGCCGATGTGCTCACCAAGGCACTTGGGCGAGTCAAGCTTCAGGAGCAGCGCATGAAGATCGGGATGGTGGAGCTCGACGAAGCACACAAGGCTTAGGGAGTGATTGTGGACTTAAACCTTGTGTATTCGTCAGTTTAGTCATAGCAGAAAATAAACGCTGCATAGTCAGCTGAGTAGATAAGTTTGTTAGAAAGTTTTTGCTTAGAAGTAGTCCACACCCCGCACGAGCTGGATCGTGGGATGGCGCGATCGTAGTGGCTCGGCGTGGCTGTTTTCTCGGGCTGTTAGTGGCCTCGTTCCCTTTCTGTAACTGAATAAGAGGAGAAGAAGGAGTGCAGAAAAGTTGCAAGTGTTCGCAACGCAAAACCACTGCCTCCTGAGTATTCTTGTGAGTGCGTGTGTGTGATCGGTGCTTGCAATAACTATTGACAGATCTATATCTTTCCTCTGTCGTGTGGGATCCGATGTTTTTCATGGTTTCTGAACACTGCAATTGGCCAGTTGTGCTGGTGCTGCCCCTGTTATTGAGTAGATTTGTTAAATCACCCCACCCATGTATTCATACTTTTCTAAACACCATACGATGCCAAGAATTGAAGTTAATTTGTTTGTTGTCATGTTTTGAGAAATTGCCGGTGAACTGAACTGCACATCTGCCAAAAACAGCATCCGACCTTCATACAGTGGGTATAATATATGTTCTCCTGACATGCGGAATTTTGCACTTTATTTTTCTTATTTCAGGGGGAGAGGAACATGCCAACGCTTATTGGGATTGTAGAAGTATTCACCATTCACGAGTTTGGAGTCTACTGGTGGCACATGAATGATGACCTTGTTAGACCTTTGGCGATGCTTCCTCCAAAAAAAATACCACCATTCTGGCATGCTATATTTTTCATTGCGGTGAATGGTATTCTATTTTCCCACACAGCATGATTTCTCCTTTTGGGTCCTCTCTGCTTCAAATTATTCCATATGATTGTAATATGCAACTCCTATAGTTTTCTATGATGCACTCAAACATCCTGTCCATCATATTGTATCAAGAGAGGGCATGACACTGCAACCCAGTGATTTTCCTATTTATGAGTTTTTAGGTCCTGTGAACCAATTAGGCCCTTGGTCATTTCTTGAACTCAATCAGTAACTCATTTGTGGAAAAACTTGACGATGTGTGTACATGTGTGTTCTGTTTTGTTTTGAAGTGGATAACATTGTCTCGCGTTTCACTTGGAAAAAACATATGTTTGTTGAATAATAGGAATTTATGCACCATTTCTATCTGTTCATAACTCTTAAACTAGCACTTTCTCTCCTTAAAATTTCTAATCAGGCTGACTCCTGTTTTGTGCTCCACAGATACAATGGTCCGGCAAGCTGCTATGGTGGTCAAGTGTGTGCTGCTCATGTACTACAGAAACAACAAAGGTCGTCACTATCGTAGACAGGTAATCTGTTGTACATTATCATTGTTCAGCTAATTATGTAACACAGTCTTGATACGCAGGTAATCTGATGTACATTATCATTCCTTATCTTCGTTCATACTTTGATACACATATTTAACTGACAATTCTTCTCTAACACAGTCTTGGGGTATTTACAACCATCAATGCAGCACCTCCCATGTGGCCCCCAGTATTAGTTGCTTGTGCGATTATGTCTTAAGTAATGAAAGAAAATTATTTGTCTTGAAGTCCACTTCCTGTCCCTTGCTCCGTTTTACGTCGAATATATCAAGCGACAAAATTTGCTCTTAATGTACTACTGCAGGATCTGGATATCTCTCAAAATTTAGTACTTTCTGGTGTTGATCTCAAGTGCTGGCTCCTACAGCATTGCATTTCACCAAGTGAAATGCTACATTTTTACTCCTAACCCATTCTCTCTTTCTTAGTGTTTTTGATATGCAGGTTGGAAGAAAAGAAGAAGATCTAGAGAAGATCTTAGTAATAAGATAGTTTTTAGGAAAATAGATATTTAGTTTTAGGTCATTTCCTGTAATTTAAGATATGGAGTGCCTGTCTTCAGTTTTTGTTTTGAATTTGTGAAACTTGGTACCTATTGATGAAACTGTGTAATATTGATGAAACTGTGTATATGCATGGATGAAACTTGGTACTATTGGTAACATGTGTTGGATATGCTATTGGATATGGAGTGCTTGTCTGTGAACATGAATTGGTATAAGAAGAAACATAATTAATACATATTTGGTCTCTTTGCCATCTGCCAGCAGACGGCAAAGTACCCTTTGTTGTGCTCGTTCAGCCGGACGTTTTGCCGTCTGCTGGCTGACTGCAAAGGCCTTTGCCGTCCGCCAGGCATGCCTTTGCCGTCAGCCATGGCAGACGGCGAAGTTTCTGATTCCTGTAGTGGTAGGGGTGGGAGGGGGTAGGAGATCGACAACGTTTTGTTTCTAGGGTTTGGATGTCCTCGAGAGGTGGTCGGGCGAGAGGGGGTTGATCGACGTCCCCCTCTCGACCCCTCGGCGATCCTCGACCCTCGACCCCTCAGGGACCCTCGACCCGTCGGTGATCCATGACCCTCTACTTTAATTCTTATTAAAAAAATTCTTCTTATCCTCTATTCCTTCTTCTTCTCCTCTTTTCTTCTTCTTCTTCTCCTCTATTTTTCTTCTTCCTCTTCTTATTTCTTTGTCCTGTTCTTCCTCTCCTCTTCTCCTTCTTCCTCTTCTTATTTTCCTTTTTCCTCTCCTTTTTCTTCTTCTTCCTTGTTCATTCTTCCTCTTTTCTTCTTTTTCCTTATTTTCCTTTTTCCTCTCCACTAACCTAAAATCTACTAACCTAAAATGCACTAACAGTACAAGTAAACTTAAAATGCACTAACCTAAAATCGATATCTACTAACAACCTAAATAAAAAATTAGTACATCTATAAAAACATATATGAACAAAAAATTCATCATTCATCTCATTATGAACATCCATGCATACATCTGAACAAAAAAACATAATCATATACACATACATATCATCTATGAACAAAAATATCATCATATATGTGAACGAAAATAGGGAGGAGAGGACAGGGAGGAAGGGGGCGCCGGCCTGACCGAGGGCGGCGGCGGCGGCGGTGCAGAGGGCGGCGACGACGGCGTGGTTAGGGTAGGGGCGACGGCGGCATGGTCGGGGCAGGGTGATGTAGAGGCACGGCGTCGGCGGCTTGGTCGGGGTAGGGGTGAGGGCAGTGTGGTCGGGGCATGGCGAGGGAGTCGACGACGAGGTCGAGCAGCCTGACGGCGTCGATGGGGCAGATGGCGTCGACGGCGTCGACACGGCGAGCTCGGGCAGCCTGGCGGCGTCATCGGAGGCAACTGCAGAGATGAAATCTGAAAAACGCTAAGTGTTGGCTTATATTGCAAATCCTTTGGTCCTGGTTTGTGGCACCAAACGGGACGAATACCCATCTTTGGTCCCGGTTCGTGCCACCAACTGGGACCAAAGGTCTCTTTTTAGCAGCCCAAAGGGCGGGAAGCAGAGACCTTTGGTCCCGGTTGGTGGCACGAACCGGGACCAAAGGTGGGTATTCGTACCGGTTCGTGCCATTGGTCCTGGTTGGTGCCACCAACCGGGACGAAAGGGTGGCACAACTATGGTGTGGTGGGAGTTTAGTCCCACCTCGCTAGCTGAGAGAGGTCAGCACCTGTTTATTAGTTGCGTTGCGGCTCAGGTGCTGAGCTCCTCTCTAATTTGCAGGCATTACTTGCCTACCATTTGTCACTGCCATGTTGGGCCCATTGGGCCTGCGGGCCTGCATCTTGGCCCATGTACAGATGGGTTTCTAGTCAAGTGCACGCCGTGTGGCCTACTAGGCGGCATTTATTTTTTTTTTCCAGTACTTTTGTTTTGTTTTTTGCATTATTTATTTTGTTTTGTTTTTTCTTTATTTTTTATTCTCTTTGATTTTAGGTCAGATAAATTATAAAATTTCTGTTAGTGGCATTAGTTTTCAAATTTGAATAATTTAAATTTGAATTCTTTGAAATTTGTGTGAATCACAAGTTTGTGAATAACTTCACTATAAAAATATATTTTTGAGTGATTCTTTTTCCTGCTATTTAATATTACTGTGTTTTATCATTATATTCAAAAACAGATTTTTGTTATTTTAGTTTCTATCAAAAAAATTCTTTATGAAAATTATTTTTGCTATTAAAGTTTCTAAACAAAATTCTTTATGATAATTCTTTTGCTATTACTGTTTTGAACAAAAAATACTTTGATAATTCAAGTTGCTATAAAAGCTTTTTAGTTGATTATTTTTGCTATTAAAGAGTATTATAGTTTTGTTTTAGTTGATCATAATAGAATATTTTAATTGATTCTTTTTGCTATTGAAGAGTATTATACTTTTGTTTTAGTTGATCATAAGAGAATATTTTAATTGATTAGTTTTAGTTCATTCTTTTTGCTATTTGAGTTTCATAAAAGTTTTCCAGTTCATTCTTTTTGCTATTAGTTCATTCTTTGACCTAAATGACCCTAAAACTGAAAAACACTTCAAATGAACTGTGAAAAGGTTGAAAGTTGGCATGGTATCATCATTTAACCCACATAGCATGTGCTAAAAAGTTGAGAGGGTGACAGCAAAAACTAGATGCACTTCGTGTATAAAATGGACAATCTCTTTCGAAGTATCAGGGTTTCGGACGAAAACTCATCTATTACAAAGGGATTTCATTTTTTTGAACTTATTTGAACTCCAGACTTTTTGTGTGTTCAAAAGGCACCATTCAAACGCACATCATCAATTTTGTACCCTTTCTGACTTCATTTGGTATTTTTCATGCATTTACTGATTTCTTTGAGCTAAATGACCCTGAAATTGGAAAGCACTACAAATGAACTCCGGAAAGGTTGAAAGTTGGCATGGTATCAGCATTTCACCCACATAGCATGTTATAAAAATTGAGAGGGTTACGACAAAAGCTGGACGATGCACTTCGTATACAAAACGGACAATCCCTTTCAAAGTTTCATGGTTTCATACGGAAACTCAACTGTTACAAAAGGCATTTCATTTCTTCACATGTAACTGCAGTGATACTCTAGATCAAAGGCATCGTCATAATAGTTGTGGAGATAAAGTCTTCACTTTTTCTTCGCTTGTGTCCTTTGCTTATTGCGCCTTAACCATGGATAATCTTCATCGTTTAACAAGGTGCTTGGGTCAGCCTTGACTTTGAAGGGAGGAATTTCATGAAACTTTTCATAATCTTCAGACATGTCTTTCTTGCCTCCAATCCCACGATGTCTCTTTTTCCTGAAAGAACTATGTGGCGCTTTGGGTCATCGTATGATGTATTCTCTTCCTTAACTTTTCTTTTTCTCGGTTTGGTAGACATGTCCTTCATATAGAAAACCCACGCCACATCATTGGCTAGGACGAATGGTTCGTCTGTGTACCCAAGATTCTTCAGATCCAATGTTGTCATTCCGTACTATGGGTATACCTGTACCCCGCCTCCTGACAGATTGACCCATTTGCACTAAAACAAAGGGACCTTAAAATCATGTCCGAAGTCAAGTTCACATATGTCCACTACGTAACCATAATATGTGTCCTTTCCCATCTTGGTTGCTTCCTCAAAGTGGACACCACTATTTTTGTTGGTGCTCTTTTGATCTTGGGCGATCGTGTAAAATGTATTCCCATTTATCTTGTACCCTTTGTAAGTCAATATAGTCAAAGATGGTCCCTTGGCCAACGAGTACAACTCATGAGGAGCAGAGTTGTCACCCCAGAGACGTGTTTGCAACCAACTACCGAAAGTCCAGATGTGTTCACATGTAATCCAGTCATCACACTGCTTTGGGTGTTCGGAGCGCAGAATATTCTTTTGTTCATCGACATACAGGGTCACCAAGGTAGAATTCTGTGGAACTATGTAGTGTGCTTGAGACCAAGAATGCCCGTCACTACATATTATTGAGTCCCCTCCTAGCGTCCCTTTTCGAGTCAGTCTTCTCTCATACCGTGATTGAGGGAGACCAATCTTCTTAAGGTTAGGAATGAAGTCAACACAAGACCCAATGACTTCCTCTATTTGATGGCCCATGGAGATGCTTCCTTCTGGCCTAGCACGGTTATGGACATATTTCTTTAGGACTCCCTTGAACCTCTCAAAGGGGAACATATTGTTTAGAAATACAGGGCCCAGAACGACAGTCTCCTCAACTAGATGAACTAGGACGTGCGTCATGATATTGAAAAAGGATGGTGGGAACACCTGCTCAAAACTAACAAGACATTGCGCCACATCACTCCTTAACTTTGGTAGGATTTCTGGATTGATCACCTTCTGAGAGATTGCATTGAGGAATGCACATAGCTTCACAATGGCTAATCGAACGTTTTCTGGTAGAAGCCCCCTCAATGCAACCGGAAGCAGTTCCGTCATATTCACATAGCAGTCATGAGACTTTAGGTTCTGGAACTTTTTCTCCAGCATATATATTATTCCCTTTATATTCGAGAGAAGCCAGATGGGACCTTCATACTGAGCAGACATTCAAACAAGATTTCCTTCTCTTCTTTGGTAAGAGCGTAGCTGGCAGGACCTTCATACTGTTTGGGAGGCATGCCATCTTTTTCGTGCACACATTGCTGGTCCTCCCATGCCTCCGGTGTATCTTTTGTCTTCGCATACACACCTAAGAAGCCTTGCAAGTTCACGCAAAGATTCTTCGTCATGTGCATCACGTCGATTGAAGAGCGAACCTCTAGGTCTTTCCAGTAGGGTAGGTCCCAAAATATAGATTTATTCTTCCACATGGGTGTGCGTCCCTCAGCATCATTCGGAACAGATAGTCTGCCAAGACCCTTTCCAAAGATTACTTGTAAATCATTGACCATAGCAAGTACGTGATCACTAGTATGGATGGCGGGCTTCTTCCGGTGATCTGCCTCGCCTTTGAAATGCATTCCTTTCTTTCGACATTGATGGTTGGTTGGAAGAAATTGATGATGCCCCAGGTACACATTCTTCCTGCATTTGTCCAGGTATATACTTTCGGTGTCATTTAAATAGTGCGTGCATGTGTGGTATCTCTCGTTTATATGCCCTGAAAGGTTACCGAGAGCAGGCCAATCATTGATGGTTACAAACAGCAATGCATGCAGGACAAATTCCCGCCGTTTCTGCTCATCCCACACACGTAGACTGTTTACATTTCACAGCTGTAAAAGTTCTTCAACTAATTGCCTTAGGTACACATCAATGTCGTTGATGGGTTGCTTAGGGCCTTGGATGGGAACTGGCATCATAATGAACTTCCGCTTCATGCACAACCAAGGAGGAAGGTTATGGATACATAGAGTCACGGGCCAGGTGATGTGCTCTGCTCCCCAAAAGTATTAATGCCATCCGCGCTTAAACTAAACCATACGTTCCTTGCGTCACCTGCAAAGTCTGCCCAGTACATTTTCTCGATTTTCTCCACTGTGACCCGTCAGCGGGCGCTCTCAACTTCCCGTCTTCCTCACGGTCCTCTCCGTGCCATCGCCTCAACTTGGCATGCTTTTTGTTTCTTAACAGACATTTCAACCATGGTATTATAGGAGCGTACCACATCACCTTGATAGGAACCCTTTTCCTGGGGCGCTTGCCATCAACATCACCAGGGTCATCTCGTCTGGTCTTATACCGCAATGCATTGTATACCGGGCATGCATTCAAATCCTCATACGCACCGCAGTAGAGGATGCAGTCATTAGGGCATGCATGTATCTTCTGCACCTCCAATCCTATAGGGCGTACAACTTCTTTGTTGCATACGTACTGTCGGGCAATTCGTTATCCTTTGGAATCTTCTTCTTCAATATTTTCAGTAGCTTCTCAAATCCTTTGTCAGCTGCAACAATTCTCGTACGGTACCGAGCTTTGTGTTGCCATCTTCGCAATTGGGGTACAACCCTTTTTTGTGATCCTCTAACATGCGATCGAACTTCAGCTTCTCCTTTTCACTTTCGTACTATCTCTTTGCATCAACAATGACCCGGCGAATATCATCATCAGGAACATTGTCGGGTTCCACTTGATCTTCAGCTTCCCCCGTTGCAGCATCACCCTATTCAGGGGAACATAGTTGTCATAATCGCAACTAAGGTAACAATTGATCCAACGGCATAATGATACCAAGCCTCGGCATGAATGGCATATTTTCTAATCTTTCTAATCTTCAAGCACATTGCATCCATCTTGATCTTGGGATGATCGACAACATCCGCAACATGCAACTCCAATATCATCTTCTCCTCCTCAATTTTTTCAATTTTTCCTTCATGTAATTGTTTTCATCTTTAACTAAATTTAACCTATCGACAATAAGGTCAGTTGGAATTTCCGGTTCACATACCTCCTAGATAAAAAAATCCATGTCACGTTGGTCGGCATAATTGTCACAAACACTAAATGAACCAAATAGTTGTAAAAGATAATACATACCACATCCGAATCATAGACAGGACGAGGGCCGACGGAGGTGGATACTAAAACCAGCACACTATATAATAACACACAATAATAAAAGTAAGAAAATTACACAAGTATCTATCTAAATCATACGAGTAAGAACCTTTTCCTTTTAGAAACAAGATAAGATGAAGAGGCTCAACACGGTGGTGCCGGCACGAGATCGGCGCGGGCAATCGACGACGGTGAGGCCGGGGACGGGACAGGACGGACTGCCAAACCAAGACAAATCTCGAGGAAAATGGAGCTTGGACAAGGAGCTTCGATAGGAGAAAGCTTAAGTGTGGCTCCGGCATTTCATCGAACACCTCATTTGCATAGGAGGTGAGGCAGAGCACCACAAAGCTCTCCCACGCCCGGCCATAAAAACACAGAGCACTCCACTGCTCTGCTCGCGGCCGAGCATGTATATATAGGCATCTCATTGGTCCCGGTTCGTGGCTGGAACTGGGACTAGGGACCAATGGTTGTGGGCCAGGAGCGAGGCCCATGGGTCTCGGTTTGTGTCTCGAATCGGGACCAAAGGGTCCAGACGAACTAGGACCAATGCCCCACGAGGCCCGGCCGTTCCCCTGGCCTCACGAACCAGGACCGTTGCTCCCATGGGTCCCCGGTTCTTGAGTGAACCGGGACTAATGGGATGGCCCTGCCTAAACCAAAGCCTTGTTTCCTACTAGTGATGGTCCGGGAGGTTTGTGTGCACAGGTAGTCACCCCAAGATACGGTGGTTGTCTTATCGCCCGGTTCTTTAAACCGGCCAGTCACTAAAGATATTCTCCATATCTCGCACTTGCCATTTCTGACGGTTGTCTGTTAGGTCAGTTCTCCAGGAAAAACAAGTGATCACAGAGGCCTGGCGAGAAAGCCAATCGGTGACCACCGCAGTGACATTGATCTTCCGGCCGCACATTGGTTCCCGGGGCTACATATGCATAAGGAAAATGTTGCCCTGGGTTGCTGCTGTCAAAATCAAAATGTTTGGCCATGATGTTTCAGTTTTTTTCACAGTTTCAACTTTCTTTAAGAAAGTGCTTCCGCCATCTCTGATTACCCAGCTAAGAAAGTGCTTCCGCCACTATACGTATGCATAAAGAATACATTAATTTGGTCATAGTACTATTGTGAACTGTTCAATTAGTTCTTTACAACATAACCCTGCAAAAAAGACAAGAATTTAATTCCATGGTTTTGCGTGACTTCTATTATCTCAATGAAAACACCAGCGTAGATGCAAGGCCACGTTGAATTTGTGTAAATCTTGGATTCCCAGTCCACCCAGGGCAGTCAGCATGCACACTTTTTTCTAGTTTACTTTGCAGCTCCCTCCTGGTAACTCCTTGTCTTGCGCCCATATAAAACGTTGGCGAACCTTGTCAACCTCCTTAAACAATTTCTTTGGTGCTCGCAGGACAGTCAGTGCGAAACCAACACCCGGCGACCAGAAATCGTTAGCATCCTTCCCTTCCATCCAGCAAGACTAGCACAGATGTGTTACAAAATGAACAGGAGGTGAACCAGCCTAGTACGAGTGAGGGTGATTGGTAGACCCATGTATTGCAATAGGAAATCACCACACTGGTCCCCAAAACTCCACAACACACTATCCAAATCAACTTCTCCATAGAGGATTGGTGCCACTGAAGAATTGCTGAGGTTTACTCAAAGCCTAGTGGCCTCTCCAAAATTTTCAAGGATGGTAATGAGCAGCACTCTCGGCCTTGATGGAGGTGGCAAAAACGAAGACATCATCACCATACAGGCTGACACTCAGCTTTACTTCTCTCACAGGCAGCGGTGAAGGGGTCAGTTGCCATGATGAAAAGGAAGGACGATACTTAAGCTACCCTGTTATGTAGTATGTGAAGTGGTTTATGCTGAGATTCCTCCTCTATGTAGTAATTAGGTTTTTCTACTTTTATTATGCAGTGTGGTGTGGCCTATCAGGTGGAACTTGACAGATTTACTCGTACAAACCCTTCATCTTCTATATTATCTAATATCAACAGACATTAGTCAAATTGTGTTACTGATTGGTGTCTCCAAGAGTTGGTTTGGTTAGTGCTTTGCTATGTGATGGCCATGTGGATGGATGAGAAGCTAACACTACTAGGAAAACCCTTACCAGTAGCGCTGGTTTTTTGGCTATTAGTAGCGCGGGCAGGCGCGCTACTGCTATGGCGCTACAGCTATTTTGTAGCAGTACATCTAATAGTTTCACCGTACTGAGAGATTCCAAGTTTCGTCGTACAGAAAGTAACAAGTAACTAAACAGACACATTGATTTTAAGCAGGCACTCTTCCCATCTGTCCATATCCGGAAGGGTGCACCCAAGCTTAGTGAAAGGCGTCATGTCCTGACGCTGTAGGGCAATGTGGGTTCGGACGACAGCTCGCGATATTGGGCCGCCGAAGAACATCCCATTCTCTTCGAGGACACCTTTCATGATGATGGACGCAATTTCGTGCTGGATCCGGTAGAAATCATTTCGAAGTTGATTATCTGGAACGGCTCCAAAGGCTTTGACCCATCTCTGGATATGGGTATCAGATGAAGATTTCATGCAAAGTGATTGCACATCCCTTCTGTACTCCATCATTAGATGGATGACGAAGAATCAATCATTGTCACTTCTTGCCGGTTGCTGGACGCAACAGAAGTCAGTCTTGTGGCTGAAACAAAGCCCGGCCTTATTTTTTTTGCATTGGATGTAGCCACCCCGCATGCTGAAGCCCAGCATAGCTCTGTCCATAACATATTTTATGTGTGTGTAATCTTTCTTCTGTATGTTCTTTGACGGGTCCAAATATAGAGCGCGGGAGTAATGCGGGTAAAGAACGATGAGAACGGCACGACACCCCCCGCTGCGCAAAATACACGATCAAGTTATCCTCCATGCGTGCAAAGTAACTATTGAAATGAACGTATGTGTTATAGTGATATCCGCGGATGACTTACCTGGGATGATAAGGTAGGAGAATCGTTTCTTTGTCCATATTGCTGACCAAGAATTCTTCGATGTACTGACTCGCATATTGACGGTTGGCATCGTTGATTGACAAGAAGCCCTCATGCATGTAGTATGGGTTCGTGACCGCAAGACCGGTGACTTCCTCTCTCCTGATGATGTAGTTCATGTGCAGCGCATACAGGCGGACGACTGTAAAATCGAGTGTCCAGATTTGAAACATTTGGAAGATGTAATCAAACCTCAGGAAGAAGAGGTCCACGGGGCATGTGTGGCCATACATCTTGCAACGGGTCGGCACATGAACCGTATAAAGTGGCTATCCTGGATCATCCGAGGCGAGAGGCTTCTCTCTGTCGAAAGCACATGGTCATGGAGTCTCTTGAGATCCCCTGCTATGGTAGATAGTGCATTCGCCGGTACCATTGGCTCTCCCTCGACATGGATTAATGGCGCATGTTTCATTGGTACATGGTCAACCTTGGTCGAAGGTGGCTTGCTGCTAGAACCAACATTGCCAGCTTTATTGGATTTTCTCGCCACCGGTCTCTTCCTCTGCTTCTTCTTCGTGGGCTCAGGTGCTGGTGGGTCTGTCAGACCCTCCCTGAGCACCACCCATAGTGTTTTTGGGCTCAGCACTGGATGACTATAATTAGTTGAGCTTGGGTGGAGCCGGCATCTGGAGGCGTGTCCTACGAGGATTGCATGAACAAAGACTTCTTGCACTCCTGAGGATGTTCCGGCTCTGGTACATGCATCTCATATTCATATGGTTGACTCATTGTTACTTCGTTGTCAAAGGCAGTATTGAAATACTAGTTAGGGTCATCGGCATCCTCCATGTCATGATCCATATCCTCTTCCATGGGGCAGATGGCATCATCTGCCAGAACGGTTGGCCCTCCTTCCTCATGTCTCTCGATCTCAGCAAGTAGCACAGACGGTGGTTGTACTTGTGTAGGTGGTGTTGTGGTCATACCTTCCTGAGGTCCCGTTGGTGTGCTCCCAGGCACCTCAACACGAACAAGATTTTTCGGCCACAGGATCAGCCAATTTTTTTATTGGCCAAGCTGCATGGGGGTCTCGTCATCCTCTCAATCGGTTTGTATCGGACAAGGGAAACCCTCGTAGCCCGCTTTCACACTCGCCACGGAGACCCTTAAGGCGTTATCAGGCATCTGCCGGCGGTGAAACAATCGGTCCTTAGGCTTAACTATAGTACCCTTCCCCACATCCACCAACCCGCCCTTCATGTGGTAAAGGAGGGTGCACGGAGTGGAGTCGGCCTACAAAGACATATACGTGCGGCATCAGAGATCCAAAAAGAATGGCAACTGAAGATTAATTAATTAGTTGAGTTGATGAAGGTGCGACGCATATTTACCATGAGGGCGTCGAGCTCAGCCAATGTCTACGGCCCGACATTCAAGACAGAGACGGAGCTAGGGCTGCTGTGAGAGCTGGGTGCAGGAGCAAGTGCTGGAGGAGGTGCCGGTGCGGTTGTCATACTAGGTACGGGCATGGGTGCGGTGTTCATTGAGTTGCTCCCGGTGAGGCTGGGCATGGGAAAATCACTTGGTGGCGCATTTGGATTTTGTTGCACCCATGTGACCACTATTGGAATCAATCTTGTAAAGGGAGCCACCATATCATCTCTACAGGCAGCGATTATCTCAGCTTTGGTCTCAGCTTTTGCTTTCTCCATCGCCCGCGCCACCTTCTCGTCAATAGTCACTTGACTGAACTTCTTTCTCTGTCTTTTGGCCTCGGGGTCCTTGTTATAATAGTACTTCCACGTGGCACCAACCCCGGAGCCGTGCAAACATCCATACTGCGGCCACCGGCCGGGCGGGCGTCCCATCATTATGTTCATGGCCCGGTTGAAAGGAGTGTCCCACTTGTACTTCACCGATGACTGAGTCGACGAGTCGCTTTCGGCCGCAAGCTTGTGTTGCTCTCTCTGCAAAATGGATCGTGAATCATTTACGAATGCGACTAGAATGTAGTAGACTTCATTGATTAGAAGCTAATATGTAAGGTGGTAAAAGGATAATTACCAGTATTCTCATGAATTTCCTAGTCGACCCGTCGGTGAAGAAAATCTTTTTTGGGGGTCCCAAGAGAATCGGGCCGTGATGAAGTCGTGCTCCTGCTGGTCGGCGAACTCAGCCAATGCTGGGATCTCCTGACATTCACGTTCTGCATCCTCCTTAGCCCACACGGGCCTCTTTCCCGTGTAACCATGACTTCCAACGCGGTGGTTCCCCACGTTCTTTGCCTGCAGCTGCTTGCCTCTCTCCGACCTAGCCTTGGCAGCTTCTTCATTGCAAGTCTCCTTGAACTTTTCAAAGTCCTGTATCATAATTTTTGGATTGTCTGGAACAATCTCGGCGTAGGTTTCATGGTCTACTTCAATCTCCCTTTTCACCCTAGTTTTCTAAGCGCTCAATGTGTTGCTGAACTTCCCTAGGGCTTTGTTGTTGATTTTTTTCATGGCATCATTATCCCATGGGTCGACATCGTCATTCCGACCGGGGATCTGGAATCTTGCGTGCAACCTAGTTAGGAGGAGCTTCTTCAAATTTTCATTCTTCCGTATTTTCGTGGTGTTGATGTTAGTTGTATCCCGTAGGATGCATGCTAGTTAGTTGCCGTAACAAGCTGCCATTTCCCGTGGCTCTATTGGCTCAAACTCGCCTGGGTGCACCGCCGTGACCACCAGTGTTCCAGTGCCGAGCTCATTTGGGCGTTGTGTCCTCTTTTCCTCCTTTCCTTCACTGGCTTGGGAGGTCTCACCTTCCGTGCTGTAGTTAGGAACATCATCAGCGCCAGTCTCAGTGCCGGTATCTTTGGTGGCATCAGTGTCGGCGCCGGCGCCACCACCGTCGTCATCCGTCATGACAAGGGGGTCCTGACACCCATCTTGCTGTCTCTCTTGATCCGCCAGAAAGTCTAGGTAGGCGTGTGCTCGAACTAATTGGGACTGAGAACCTCCGGCCTTATCAGTGTCGGTCATGTTTCCTAGGGTTCAATATCGTAGTCGTTTAATTATCATGAATAATGAAAAAAGTGACCTTTGTTATGCCGGAAATGTCATTTCATTCCTGTCGCGACAAATCTCGAGCACTCGATATGTCCAACTTTGTAGCACAAGTCATGCGGAAATTCACAAAAACTTTCGGCATGACCTTTGCTAGAAAGTGCACATATAGAGCGCCTGAAATTTGCCGGAATGGAAATGAATCAACATTTCCGGCAAAACATAGGTCACTCGCAATCGATTTCCCTGCAAATGACAATAAGCACTATGTGCTGAAGTAGCATTTCACTAACAAGTGTGAGCATGAGCATACTCATATGCATGTCAAGTGATGTGTGTCATCACACATGCATGCTATTGCTCATCATTCTCTGTTTAGAAACAAGCAGAGACATAGTAGCAGCAACATAAGCTAACTAAAAATCCTCATTTAAAAATCTAAACTAAACTACCATTAAAAATGCTCATTTTCGAAATGGACAGTGATACGTCTCCAACGTATCTACAATTTTTGATTGTTCCATGCTATTATATTATCTGTTTTGGATGTTTATGGGCTTTTTTATACACTTTTATATTATTTTTGGGACTAACCTATTAACCGGAGGCCCAACCCAAGTTGTTGTTTTCTTGCCTATTTCAGTGTTGCGAAGAAAAGGAATATCAAACGGAGTCCAAACGGAATGAAACCTCCGGGAGAGTTATTTTTGGAACGGAAGCAATCCAGGAGACTTGGAGTATACGTCAGGGAAGCTTCGAGGTGGCCACGAGGAAGGGAGGTGCACCTGCCCCCTACTAGTAGATAAAGGGCCTTTAGTCCCGGTTCATAAGGGCCTTTAGTCCCGATTCTGGTAGTAGATAAGGGTCGTTACTAAAGCCTCCCCCTTTAGTCCCGGTTCTTATACGAACCGGGACTAAAGGCCCTCCACGTGGTCGCTGCCTGGAGGTCCACCTTTAGTCCCGGTTGGTAACACCAACAGGTACTAAAGGAAATTTTATGATTTTTTTTGAAAAAAATTTACATTTTTTTTGAATTTTTTTTATTTTCAAATTTCTGAATTATTTTAACCTCTAATCTCTAATCACCCCTCATCACTGTTCAATTTAACCTCTAATCTCTAATCACCCCTCATCATTACAAATCATCTAACTTCCCGGACAGTCACCCATCCTCTCACTACTCCAGCCTGAGCACGCTTAACTTCCGTGTTCTATTCTCCCTCGTTTCCAAGTCTGCACTTGTTGTTTTCCTCAAAATAGTAAGATGTCAATCCTATTAACACTCAGGAATTTAGCTTGAGCATTAAGTCACACATTTCACTGTTTGAGTTTGAAACTCTGGTTCTAAAAAACAATAATTATTTAGTAACACTAATATTTCTTGAATAAGTAGTTTGACCACAGTTTGACCATAGTTTGACCACAGTTTGACAACAGTTTGACCAATGTTTGACCAGATTTGACCAAAATTCAAAAAAACTGAAATAATTATTTAGTAACACTAATATTTCTTGAATAAGTAGTTTGACCACAGTTTGACCATAGTTTGACCAGATTTGACCAAAATTCAACAAAACTGAAATAATTATTTAGTAACACTAATATTCTTGAATAATTATTTAGTAACACTAATACTTCTTGAATAAGTAGTTTGACCATAGTTTGACCATATTTAACGAAAATACAAAAAAAACTGAAATTTGAGCATAACTTTTTTTCCTTTTAGAATTTGAGGATTCTAAAAGTTATAGCCGTTTTACGTTTTCCCTGCACTTTTTGCAAAACATGTGCAAATTTAAGTTTTTAAATTTTCCTAACTAGTAGATGTAGTAATATAACTACCTCTCGAAGGATTTTATTTTTTGAAGTTTTTATCATTTTTTTTTATTTTTCCAAAACAAAAAAGGCGATCCAGGGGGGTAGAGTTTGAAACTGGGACCTTTAGTCCCGGTTTGAGACACAAACCGGGATGAAAGGGCATCGCACCCTTTAGTCTCGGTTCGTGTCTTAAACCGGGACTAAAGGGCTCAGGTGAACCGGGACTAATGCCTTAGCTGCATGAACCAGGACCAATGCTCACATTAGTCCCAGTTCGTGACTGAACCGAGACTAATGTGAATATTGCCCTGTGACCAGAGCCCTGTTTTCTACTAGTGCCCCTGGGTGCGCCCCCCACCCTCATGAGCACCTCGTGGCTCCCCTAACCGACTTCTTTCGCATATATATGTCCATATACCCTAAAAACATCGAGGAACATAATAGATCGGGAGTTCCGCTGCGAAAAGCCTCCGTAGTCACCGGAAACCAATCTAGACCCGTTCCGGCACCCTGCCGGAGGGGGGAATCCCTCTCCGGTGGCCATCTTCATCACCCCGGCACTCTCCATGACGAGGAGGGAGTAGTTCACCCTCGGGGCTAAGGGGATGTACCAGTAGCTATGTGTTTGATCGCTTTCTCGTGTTCTTGAGTTGGCACGATCTTGATGTATCGCGAGCTTTGCTATTATAGTTGGATCTTATAATGTTCCTCCCCCTCTACTCTCTTGTGATGAATTGAGTTTTCCCTTTGAAGTTATCTTATCGGATTGAGTCTTTAAGGATTTGAGAACACTTGATGTATGTCTTGCATGTGCTTATCTATGGTGACAATGGGATATCACGTGATCCACTTCATGTGTGTTTTGGTGATCAACTTGCGAGTTCCGTGACCTCGTGAACTTATGCATAGGGGTTGGCACACGTTTTCGTCTTGACTCTCTGGTAGAAGCTTTGGGGAACGCTTTGAAGTTCTTTGTGTTGGTTGAATAGATGAATCTGAGATTGTGCGAGGCATATCGTATAATCATACCCACGGATACTTGAGGTGACATTGGAGTATCTAGGTGACATTAGGGTTTTGATTGATTTGTGTCTTAAGGTGTTATTCTAGTACGAACTCTATGATAGATTGAACAGAAAGAATAGCTTCGTGTTATTTTACTACAGACTCTTGAATAGATCGATCAGAAAGGATAACCTTGAGGTGGTTTCGTACCCTACAATAATCTATTCGTTTGTTCTCCGCTATTAGTGACTTTGGAGTGACTCTTGGTTGCAGGGTTGCTTGAGAGAGACCATATTCAACCTACGCCTCCCACGGATTGATAAACCTTAGGTCATCCACTTGAGGGAAATTTGCTACTGTCCTACAAACCTCTGCACTTGGAGGCCCAACAACGTCTACAAGAAGAAGGTTGTGTAGTATACATCAAGCTCTTTTATGGCGCCGTTGCCGGGGAGGTTAGCGCTTGAAGGTATATATTTAGAACTTGCAATAGAATCTTTTAGTTTCTTGTTTTATCACTAGTTTAGTCTATAAAAGAAAACTACAGAAAATGGAATTAAGGATGCCTCATATGCTTCATCTTTTTAATGTCTTTCGGGATAATAAGGATTCCGATAATTGTGCTCAAGTGCTAGAAGAAGAATGCATTAGAATGTTTGGCACTAAATATTTGAATGATGAGCATGATTGCAATGTTGTTAGTATGAATTCCTTGAATATTCATGATGCTAATAATATGCAAAGCAACAAGCTTAGGGAAGCTGTGTTTGATCAAGATGATATTTTTTGTCTCCCAAGTTTTGATGTGCAAATTTATTATGATGAAAGGATGCCTCCTATCTATGATGATTATTGTGATGACACGCATGCTTTAAAGAATAATGATAACAATGAAACTTGTCATCTTGATTTCAATTTTCAATCCCATGATAGTTATTTTGTTGAGTTTGCTCCCACTACTATTCATGAGAAGAAATTTGCTTATGTGGAGAGTAATAAAAATTCTATGCTTATGCATCATGAAAAGTGCTTTATGCGATGATTATATTGTTGAATTCATTCATGATTCTACTAAAAATTATTATGAGGGAGGAATATATGCTTGAAGGAGTTGCAACAATATCAAGTTTCCTCTCTATATGTATTGAAAATCTTGAAGCTATGCTTGTTTTACCTTCCTATGCAAGTTGATTCTTGTTGCCATAAGTTGTTTGCTCAAAAAATCCCTATGCATAGGAAGTGGGTTAGACTTAAATGTGCTAGTCATATTCTTCATGATGCTCTCTTTATGTTACAATTCTTATCTTTTATGTGAGCATCATTGAAATCATCATGCCTAGCTAGGGGCGTTAAACGATATCGCTTGTTGGGAGGCAACCCAACTTAATTTTTGTTCTTTGCTTTTTGCTCCTGTTTAGTAATAAATAATTCATCTAGCCTCTTTTTAGATGTGGTTTTATGTTTTAATTAGTGTTTGTGCCAAGTAGAACCGTTGGGAAGACTTGGGGAAAGTCTTGTTGATCTTACTGTAAAAAACATAAACTTTAGTGCTCACGAGAATTGCTTCCATTTTCTATTGCAGAGTTTTATTTAGTTAATTATTTTTGAATACGATTAATAGATAAATTCCTCACGTCCATCAATTTATTTTATAATTTTTGGGGTTCCAGAAGTTTGCGTTAGTTACAGATTACTACAGACTGTTCTATTTTTGACAGATTCTGTTTTCTATCTGTTGTTTGCTTATTTTGATGAATCTATGGGTAGTATCGGAGGGTATGAACCATAGAGAAGTTGGAATACAGTAGATATTACACCAATATAAATTTAGAATAAGTTCACAACAGTACCTAAGTGGTTATTTATTTTCTTATACTAACGGAGCTTACGAGTTTTCTGTTAAGTTTTGTGTTGTGAAGTTTTCAAGTTTTGGGTAAAGATTCGATGGACTATGGAATAAGGGAGTGGCAAGAGCCTAGGCTTGGGGATGCCCAGGTCACACCAATGTAATATTCAAGTACAACCAAGAGCCTAAGCTTGGGGATGCCCCGGAAGGCATCCCCTCCTTCGTCTTCGTTCATGGGTAACTTTACTTGGAGCTATATTTTTATTCACCACATGATATGTGTTTTGCTTGGAGCGTCAATTTATTATGTAAGTATTTTCTTTCTGTTATTTAGAACAATATTTTGCATCTTTTATTTCAATAAAAGTGGCATTGATAGCCTTTACTATGCCTATCTTACAAGTCCACATGTTGCTGTTTGAAAACAGAAAGTTTACCGCTGTTGCAAAAATTCCCTAGAAAAGTCAGAATGATATAAAATGTTGAAACCTTTTGCATAATAAGCTCTGATAAATTTACTACAGTGGGAAGTATGGATCTTGCTGCACTCTTTACAGACTGTCCTGTTTAGGCAGATTGCTGTTATGTTTGCATTGTTTGCATATGTTTACTTCTTTAATGATTCTATTTGAGATTAGGACTATTAAATATGCAGAGGCATTTAGTATGCAATGTTGAATAATAATTTCAGTGATTTGCTACAGTAGAGTATGATAAGGTTTTTGCATTGTTTTATACTAACTTATCTCACGAGTCCTTGTTGAGTTTTGTGTGGATCAAGCTTTTGAGATTTAGGAAGACCATGATATGAGAGGAATTAAAGAGACACAAAAGCTCAAGCTTGGGGATGCCCAAAGCATCCCAAGATAACATTTCAAGAAGTCTCAAGCGTCTAAGCTTGGGGATGCCCCGGTTGGCATCCCACCTTTCTTCTTCAACAACTATCGGTTAGTTTCGGTTGATCCTAAGTTTTTGCTTCTTCACATGATGTTTGCCATTCTTAGAATGCCATTTTACTTTGTTTTGCTTGCTGTTTGAATAAAATACCAAGATCTGAAACTCTTAAATGTTAGAGAGTCTTTATATAGTTGCATAATTATTCGACTACTCATTGATCTTCACGTATATCTTTTGGAGTAGTTTTTCATTTGCTCTAGTGCTTCACTTATATCATTTTAGAGCACGGCGGTGTTTTTTGAAGAAATAGTTGAACTCTCATGCTTCACTTATATTATTTTGAGAGTCTTTAGAACAACATGGTAATTTGCTTTGGTTATGAATTTAGTCCTAATATGATGGGCATCCAAGATGGGTATAATAAAAACTTTCATATAAAGTGCATTGAATACTATGAGAAGTTTGATACTTGATGATTGTTTTGAGATATGAAGATGGTGATATTAGAGTCATGCTAGTTGAGTAGTTGTGAATTTGAGAAATACTTGTGTTGAAGTTTGTGATTCTCGTAGCATGCACGTATGGTGAACCGTTTTTTTATAGAAAGACTATAAGGGAACCCCCTACAGTATAATTGGTGCAACAAACCCAAATTGCAAGTACCATGCCTTGAACCTGGGTGGGTGGGAAGGCATCAACCCCTTCCCACCACTAGGCTATGCCTTAGTCTGCCGTATGGTGAACCGTTATGTGATGAAGTCGGAGCATGATTTATTTATTTGGCGGTCGGGGACGAGCGATGGTCTTTTCCTACCAATCTATCCCCCTAGGAGCATGCGCGTAGTACTTTGTTTCGATAACTAATAGATTTTTGTTATAAGTATGTGAGTTCCTTATGACTAATGTTGAGTCCATGGATTATACGCACTCTCACTCTTCCACCATTGCTTGCCTCTCTAGTACCGCGCAACTTTCGCCGGTACCATAAACCCACCATATCCCTTCCTCAAAACAGCCACCATACCTACCTATTATGGCATTTCCATAGCCATTCCAAGATATATTGCCATGCAACTTTCCACCATTCCGTTTATTATGACACGCTCCATCAGTGTCATATTGCTTTGCATGATCGTGTAGTTGACATTGTATTTGTGGCAAAGCCACCTTTCATAATTCTTTCATACATGTCACTCATGAGTAATTGCACATCCCAGTACACCACCGAAGGCATTCACATAGAGTCATATTTTGTTCTATGTATTGAGTTGTAATTCTTGAGTTGTAAGTAAATAAAAGTGTGATGATCATCATTATTAGAGCATTGTCCTAGTGAGGAAAGGATGATGGAGACTATGACGCCCCCACAAGTCGGGACGAGACTCCGGACGAAAAATAAAAATAAAATGAGAGAAAAGAGGCCAAAAGAAAAAAAAGAAAAGAAGGCCCAAATAAAAAAGAGAAAAAATGAGAGAAAAAGAGAGAAGGGGCAATGCTACTATCCTTTTACCACACTTGTGCTTCAAAGTAGCACCATGATCTTCATGATAGAGAGTCTCCTATGTTGTCACTTTCATATACTAGTGGGAATCTTTCATTATAGAACTTGGCTTGTATATTCCAATGATGGGCTTCCTCAAAATGCCCTAGGTCTTCTTAAGCAAGCAAGTTGGATGCACACCCACTTAGTTTCCTTTTGAGCTTCATACACTTATACCTCTAGTGCATCCGTTTCATGGAAATGCCTACTCACTCACATTGATATCTATTGATGGGCATCCCAATAGCCCGTTGATACGCCTAGTTGATGTGAGACTATCTTCTCCTTTTTGTCTTCTCAACAACCACCATTCTATTCCACCTATAGTGCTATGTCCATGGCTCACGCTCATGTATTGCGTGAAGATTGAAAAAGTTTGAGAACATCAAAAGTATAAAACAATTGCTTGGCTTGTTATTGGGGTTGTGCATCATTTAAATATTTTGTGTGATGAAGTTAGAGCATAGCCAGACTATATGATTTTGTAGGGACAGCTTTCCTTGGCCATGTTATTTCGAGAAGACATTATTACTTTGTTAGTATGCTTGAAGTATTATTAATTTTATGTCAGTATTAAACTTTTGTCTTGAATCTTTCGGATCTGAATATTCTTGCCACAATAAAGAGAATTACATGGATAAATATGTTAGGTAGCATTCCACATCAAAAATTCTGTTTTTATCATTTACCTACTCGAGGACGAGCAGGAATTAAGCTTGGGGATGTTGATACGTCTCCAACGTATCTATAATTTTTGATTGTTCCATGCTATTATATTATTTGTTTTGGATGTTTATGGGCTTTATTATACACTTTTATATTATTTTTGGGACTAACCTATTAACCGGAGGCCCAGCCCAAATTGTTGTTTTCTTGCCTATTTCAGTGTTGCGAAGAAAAGGAATATCAAACGGACTCCAAACGTAATGAAACCTTCGGGAGAGTTATTTTTGAAACGGAAGCAATCCAGGAGACTTGGAGTATACGTCAGGGAAGCTTCGAGGTGGCCACGAGGCAGGGAGGCGCACCTGCCCCCCTGGGCGCGCCCCCACCCTCGTGGGCCCCTCGTGGCTCCTCTGACCGACTTCTTTTGCCTATATATGTCCATATAAACTAAAAACATCGAGGAACAGAATAGATCGGGAATTCCGCCGCCAGAAGCCTCCATAGTCACCGAAAACCAATCTAGACCCGTTCCGGCACCCTGCCGGAGGGGGGAATCCCTCTTTCGTGGCCATCTTCATCATCCCGGCGCTCTCCATGATGAGGAGGGAGTAGTTCACCCTCGGGACTGAGGGTATGTACCAGTAGCTATGTGTTTGATCTCTCTCTCTCTCGGGTTCTTGAGTTGGCACGATCTTGATGTATCGCGAGCTTTGCTATTATAGTTGGATCTTATGATGTTCCTCCCGCTCTACTCTTTTATGATGAATTGAGTTTTCCCTTTGAAGTTATCTTATCGGATAGAGTCTTTAAGGATTTGAGAACACTTGATGTATGTATTGCATGTGCTTATCTATGGTGACAATGGGATATCACGTGATCCACTTGATGTATGTTTTGGTGATCAACTTGCGAGTTCCGTGACCTCGTGAACTTATGCATAGGGGTTGGCACACGTTTTCGTCTTGACTCTCCGGTAGAAACTTTGGGGAACGCTTTGAAGTTCTTTGTGTTGGTTGAATAGATGAATCTGAGATTGTGTGATGCATATCGTATAATCATACCCACACATACTTGAGGTGACATTGGAGTATCTAGGTGACATTAGGGTTTTGGTTGATTTGTGTCTTAAGGTGTTATTCTAGTATGAACTCTATGATAGATTGAACGGAAAGAATAGCTTCATGTTATTTTACTACGGACTCTTGAATAGGTCGATCAGAAAGGATAACTTTGAGGTGGTTTCGTACGCAACAATAATCTCTTCGTTTGTTCTCTGCTATTAGTGACATTGGAGTGACTCTTTGTTGCATGTTGAGGGATAGTTATATGATCCAATTATGTTATTATTGTTGAGAGAACTTGCACTAGTGAAAGTATGAACCCTAGGCCTTGTTTCAATGCATTGCAATACCGTTTTCAGATTACAAATACTCAATCCATATTACACTTGTATCACCATCTCTTTGCCGAACTAGTAAACCGATACAATTTACTATTGTATTGGGTGTGTTGGGGACACAAGAGACTCTTTGTTATTTGGTTGCAGGGTTGTTTGAGAGAGACAATCTTCAACCTATGCCTCCCACGGATTGATAAACCTTAGGTCATCCACTTGAGGGAAATTTTCTACTGTCCTACAAACCTTCGCACTTGGAGGCCCAACAACGTCTACAAGAAGAAGGTTGTGTAGTAGACATCAGACAACAACATATTAGCTTTGCTGCCAATACAACAACTACTTGTGGCTTAGTTAGCAAAGCTAGAGATGAAGCATTGTTGCCCGTACATATCAGTGAGCCATATTGCTGCCAATATCAATGAATGAAGCATTGTTCTTGCAATTTTCTCCAATGCCAATATGGTTCACTGCTGGTCACTACCTAATTGAAACAGGAAAAAACTTCTACCAATTGATCCCAAGCTAGAGATAATTAATAGCAACATAAACTAACAAATGCTACTGCTCATGATCTCAATTTGGACCCCTACATATAAAAAATTGGCCCTAATTTAAGAACAGGAGGAAAGGAAGGGGGTGGCTCACTGCGCGTCGGGGTCAGGGTCGTCGGGGCTAAGGGGGTGGCGTCGTCATGGTTGAGGACGTCGGCATCGTGGTTGGGGTCGCCGGGGCTGAGGGGTTGGGCCGCTGAGCCTTGTTGATCTGAAGAGAGAGAGATTTCATAGCCGCACAGGGCGGGATTGGAGCCCGAGGAGAGGAAGG
>NC_041390.1:3297029-3301659 GCF_002162155.2 Triticum dicoccoides | reverse complement strand
CCGGCGTCGGGGTCGGGGCTGAGGTCGGGGGTGGTGCGGCGTCAGCGGCGGCGGCGGCGGCGGCGGCGTGGGCGGTGCGGCGGCAGCGTGAGTGGTGCGACGCGTGGGCGGTGCGACGTCGGTGGTGCGGCGTCGGTGATGGCGTGGGTTCTTTGTCAGAGAAAAGGGGATCGAGCCGCTACGAGTGAGATAGAGGAAAGAGATAGGAGCTATTGTGACGGTGCTGTAGGCAACTTAGCTATAGCGCGTGTTGGCAAAACGCGCTATAGCTAAGTTAGCTATAGCGCTGCCCTAGAAAAAACGTGCTACTGCTAAATTTTTTCTGAGCTATAGCGCTGCACTAGACAAAACACGCTACTGCTAATTTTTTTCTTTTTTTCTTTTTCTTTTTTCTTTTTCTTAGCTACAACGCGTGTTGGCAAAAAGCGCTATAGCTAAGTTAGCTATAGCGCTTCCCAGGCCAAAACACGCTACTCTTAACTAATTTTATTTTTATTTTTATCTTTCTTTTTCTTTTTCATATTCCACAAACTTCTTTTCTTTTTCTTTTTGTTTTTCATATTCCACAAACTTCCTACCTTTTTATTATATTTTTGTTTCTCTTTTTATTTTTATTAATATTTTTCTTTCATTTCATTTTGCAAAACTTCCTTTCTTTTTCTTTTTCTTTCATTTGCACTTTTCTTTTTATCTTTCTTTTGCACTTTCCTTCCTTTAATTTAGTATGTCGTTGGAGCAATACCACTGTTACCCCCCGATAATAATTAGTCTAATATATATTACATCATTTGACCGCTATCGGCGGTATACAAGATAGCTAGACACACACAAAATTTGTGGATTAGTTTGTCAGCTTGGGCGACGACGACGCTTCAGACCGACCTTCTTCCCTCTTTTGTTCGTTGTCGAATAATTGAGCCCATGGTCGTGACTTTTCCTTCCCCAGGGATTATGATCTTTCGTAGGTAATGTAGTCTTCATTCTTCTTTTGATGTATGTTTCATTGTCATCAGCATCATCTTCCCTCATCGGATCACCGTACTGGTCGTAGTCTTCCTCGTTGGCGACTCCATCCATTTCGGCGGTCCTCCTTTTGCTTCTCCTCACGACAACACAGCTAGTATTGATCAGATCAGTTATGAAGAAACATTGTGTCACGTGTTTAGCGTGTATCCATGGCTTATTTTTGGCGATGGAGTTGACGGTACCGCTATTGGAGTCGGGTATACACATGGTAGTGAAATCTCGGATTTCTCTCTGTAAATTCTTAGCCCATCTGACACGGAACATCGTCGCGCTATGCAATCCAGAGTAGTTAAGCTCCCATATCTCTTCGACCCTTGTGTAGTATCTTTCAATTACATTTCCGATCATGGCTTCCATCGTCACCCCTGAGTTTTGGTCATCACTGTTTATATCTTTCTCCTCCGTGTAGAACGTGTATCCGTTGATATCCTATGCTTGATAAGTCGCGAGGTTGGTCGAGGGGCCATGTGCTAAGGCGTATATGAGCGTTCCGTTCGGACAACCCTCTTCCAGGGGATTAGCCAGAACTCACTCTTTGAACAAACGCAAGAAAAGTGGAGTTGTGCTCTCTAATAACTTCAGTGTCCCTCTGTGCACCCCATGGTCACGGTACTTCTTTGCGATGGTCTCTTTGTGAAGTGTCACGATATCTTGTAGCACATCTAGGTGTTGTAGCACAACTAAGTTTTCCCTTTCAAGGTCGTTTTGTCGGCCCGAGCATAACACATTCACAGCCCTATGACCGTTGGTGTGACCTTCGCCTTCAAGCCTTCCATAGTGCTTGTTGACGGGCAAACCAACAACAGGGTCTCCGGTGCCTACTAGATAACTCTCACAGAAAGAGATGCAGTCTTTGGTTAGATATCCCTGGGCTATGCTTCCATCTGGACGGGACATGTTACACACGAATCCTTTGATGACGCCATTTATCCTCTCGAACGGCATCATGCTGTGCAGGAATGTCGGCCCTAGGTCGATGATGTCGTCCATGATGTGGACACATAGATGCACCATGACATCAAAGAACATGGGTGGGAAGTACATCTCTAGCTCATTCAGTATGGCAACGATCTCTTCCTGTAGCCTATGGAGTTGCTTCACACCGATCGACTTTCCAGAGATAGCATCAAAAAAGTGGCATAGGTCAGTAAGCGTCTCACGCACATCTGTGTCCATAATCCCTCTAAGTGCAACCGGGAGTAACTGTGTCATCATCACATGGCAGTCGTGAGACTTCATCCCACTGAACCTTTTTTTCTTAGTGTCTAGATATCTGCTTATCTTCCCACAGTATCCAGAACTAACTTTGATTCCGGCAAGGCACTTGAACAATTAACCGACCTCCTTCTGATCTAAGGTGAAGCAAGAGGGGGGGGGCAATATTGTTCTTCCTTCTTGTTTACTTTTTTGCCAATATCTTCCGTCTCTGTCTCCGTCTCGGTCTCCTCTGATGACCTTTTACCGGGCATTTGGAGATCTTTCCTGATACTCAAAAATTCCAATTCTTTTCTTGACTTCGGCCCATCCTTGGTCTTCTCCGGCATGTCCATCAATGTTCCAAGCAAACTCTCAAGGATATTTTTTGTGATATGCATTTGATCAAGGCTATGAGGCGTGTCGAGTAAGGGCAAGTATTCCAAGTCCTAGAAAACAGATCTCGTCTTCCATATCTTCAGCAGGGGCTCCGACGCCTTTTTCTTCGTCTTTCCTGGCGAGGGGCACTCTTCCCAGTTCTTCAATAAATTATATATTTCTGCACCGCTACGCTTACGTGAAGGACCTTGATGCTCAGCCCTACCATTGAATTGATCTCCACGCTTTCTCCACGAGTCATCCTTCTCGAGCCATCTTCGATGCCCCATGTAAACGGTTTTCGAAGACCCACCATCTTTCGATAGCTGCAGAGAAGTTATATCATCCATGCACCTCGTGCATCCGCAAAATCCGTGGCACACCTGGCCGGAGAGATAGCCTTAACCGAGATAGTCCCGCACTGTCGTAATCAGCGCGGCTCTCATGTAGAAATACTCTCCTTTGCTTGTATCCCATGTCTTGGCTGGCGTTGTCCATAAGGTATGTAGCTCCTCTTTTAGTAACCCAAGATACAAATTTATATCATTTCTCGGTTGTCTCGGCCCTTGAATAAGCATAGCCATGTGTATGTATTTTTCCTTCATGCACAACTAGGGGAAGGTTGTAAATCCATACAAACACGAGGCATGTGCTATGATTGGTGTTCTGGTTGCCAAATGGATTCATGCCATCACTACTAGCGCTAAGCACGATGTTCATTGGATCATTTGCGAAAAAAACAAATTCAGCATTTAATGCTCTCCACTGGCTAGCATCTCCGAGGTGTCTCAGCTTTGGCTCATCTCCGTCATCTGGCTTCAACCTCTCTGTGTGCCAGCGCATAAGCTTTGCTTCCTTAGGATCTACGAAATACCGCTATAGACACGGAGTGATCGGAAAGTACCATACAACTTTCTGTGGAGCTTTCTTTCCGTCTATATCATGAAGCATTGCACTTTGGACAGATGGTTTTTTCCGCGTGCTTGTTCCGATATATGATGCAATAATCAATGCATGTGTGATATCTAATGTGTGGCAGATCAAGAGGGCACACGATTTTCTTTGCCTCCTCGACACTAGTAGGACACAGGCTCCCCGCAGGAAGAACCTTCTTTAGATACTTCACAAGCTCATCGAGGCTTGTATCTGCCCATTTGTTTTTTGCCTTCGGCTTTAGAAGTTCTAGTGTGAAACTCAAGCGGGTCACCTCGTGATTGCAACAATCATGCAAAGGAGTCATCAAGTCTACCTCCAGTTGCGCCAGTTTGGCCTCCTCTTTAGAAGAAGCTCTGTTGCTAGTTGTCTTCTTGCGAAGCAGGTCTCGAACATGCGGGTCCCGCATGGCTAAACTTAGTAGCGACCAAGATGGCGGCGTGTCCGCGTCTTCTCTGCCTTGAACTGCCTCTTCGCCATCGACATTTCCGAGGCCGTCTTCCTCTTCGGGCACGCAATCGGTCATTTCTTGGTCTGGTGGCCCCATGTCGTTATTTCCTGCCCCGTCGACATCCTCATCATCATCATCTTCACTTATCCACCGAGTATGGACATGCATGAAACCATGCATGAGCAGGTGCGCCCTGAATGTGCCACCCTCAAAGGGGTCGAGCCTGACTATTCCTTTGCATTTTCGACACAAACATAAAACATCCTTCAGTCTTTTTTCATACATGTCGTCCACAGGGGATTGCCAGTATCTTTCCACCATCCTTCCATTGACCTTGATGATCACCTGTGCGCGGAGCAAATATTATAACCACGTATATATGCATGCATGGATCAAATTCATACAAAAATTCGGCATGACCTTCCCTAAACATAGGACATATTGAGTTTGCCTGAAATTCGCCGAAACGGAATTGAATCGAAATTTCGGCAAAACATAGGCAAATCATGTCACCTACATTATTTCATCAAATACACAATGTAGGCAACTCAAATTATGCCACACACAATTCGGTATATTCTCATATATATAGGTAAAATTGTGTCTACCATAGCTTGGCACAGAACTATATATATATATACACACACA
>NC_041390.1:3249696-3296611 GCF_002162155.2 Triticum dicoccoides | reverse complement strand
AGGGGTGTGTTGGAGGGGCAAAGAAGAGGGGCGGGGGGTGGAAGGGCAAAGAAGAGAAGAAGGGAGGGCTCTAATGGAGGGGTGGTGGATGGGAAGCATTAGAACAAGCAAGGTGCAAGGAAAGGGGGAGAAAGGAAGGGGGAGAGGAAGAAGAAAGGGGAGGAAGGAGGGGAAAGGTGATAGGTGGCTGGCGACTATAGCAGTAGCGCGGGGAGCCAAAACACGCTACTGCTATTGCAGCTTGCAAAATATCTACGGCTAGTGTTGCACTACCTATAGCGCGGTCTAGAAAAACACACTACTGGTAAAATGTTATACATAGAAAAATAGCAGTAGCGTGTTTATCTAAACAGGCGCTATAGATCCAAAACTAACAATAGCGCCGGTTGGACGACCAGCGCTGCTAATATTTATTGACCAAGGCGTGTGGTGTGTTACACTTAGCAGTAGTGTGGGGCTAGGTAACAAGCGCTGCTGCTAACACATACTAGTAGCGCGCTTTCTACCCAGCGCTACTACTAACTACTAGTAGCATGGGGTCATAAACAAACGTTACTGGTAAAATTCTATCTATAAGCATTTTCTTAGTAGTGTAAATGTGATCTTGTGAGTCTTGCTAGTGATCTAACTGTCATAATTCTTTCTCACATCACCACTTCCAGCAGAGGCAGACAATTCTTGTAGGTGGTCAGTTTTACTGGAGTATTTAACCAAAAACTACCACAATTCCTGGAAACGTGCCCAGAAACTACCACTTTACAAATTTGTGCCAAAAACTACCATTTCTTGCCTAATCTTTGACTAAAAACTACCATGTCGCAAAAGTGCCCGATTCGCCTCTTCTAAACTCCTTTCTGACAGGTGGGACCCACACGTCATCACCAACCTTCTTCTCCCTCCCCTTCTCTCTTTCTCTGGCATTTCAACAAACACCTCTTGTGCATGGGACAGAAGCAGGGGAGCTCCTAGACACCACTCCCCCTGAGCTTGCTCGCACGCCGCGGGCGGGTAACACCACCACCGGGCACCATGGCCTCCTCCTTCCTCTCCCTATGCCTCCCTAGCCCCTCCCGGCCCACCGCGACGTCGTCCCGTTCTTCCCGAATCCCCTAGTCCGGTCTAGAAGGTGCAGTCCGCCGTCCTCCTCCACCTCGCGCGCCTCCTCCTCGGCATCCGCGTCGCCTCCACCGTCACCTTCTTCACCACCCAATGCAACGTGCCCTTCATCCGCGCCGCGCTCGTCGGAGCCGGAGCCTCCGACATCGTCGAGCTTCCGTTACCCTCCAAGGGCGCCCCGCAGAGCACGGACGAGCTCCCGTCCTCGACGCATCTCGTCGACTTTGTCTCCCCGGTGGCAGCGCTCGGGCCGGCGTTCGTAGACGCGCTCGCCTCGTCCGAGCCCAGGCAGGACCTGCTCGTGAACTCGCCGACCAAGCCGTTCCCTGTCAACGGCTTGCCGGACCTCTGCATGGCCAAGGCCGACCGTAGCCTGCCCTTCGATGACCCGCAGCCAGCCGGCCCGCACTGGCACTTCGTAAGCCAGAGCTGCAGCGTCCGTTCGCTCTAACCAGCAAGCGACGGCGGTGGGCGCGGCGAGCAGCAAGGCGCGGCGCTCGGCGAACGGACGAGCAGCAGCGGGCACGGCGCGCAGCGGCAGCGGCGGGCGCTGCGAGCGACAGGCACGACGAGCGGGTATAAACGGCGTTGACTAACGATGCCAACAATTACATGTGGGCCAGGCATGTCATAAGTGCGTTTAAAATGAACGAATGTGTCGATTTACAGACACGGTAGTTTTTAGTCAAAGATTAGGCAAGAAATGATAGTTTTTGGCACAAATTTGTAAAGTGGTAGTTTCTGGGCACGTTTCCAGGAATTGTGGTAGTTTTTGGTTAAATACTCGTTTTACTGCTTAAAAGACAGCACACCTAGCCCAGTTGCCTACTACAGTCAAAGACACTAAGAATGTTTAACCTTCATTACTGCCCAAGCCCGCACAAGAGATGGAACACCTATTGCGGCTCTGTCATCGGCTGCCTGAGGTCGCGCAACTGGCTGGCAAACGTCTTTAGCTTGCTGCAGTATTGTGTGATTGCCAGGCCGCCTTGAACAACGGCATGGACGCATGGTACGTACTCAGCATCGATGTAGATGGCACGCGACAACTGGGTGTCACGGAATGTCGTCGATTGCCTCCCAGGTGGTGAACGTTGTGTCCTCGGGCTGTATCACGACATCGAGAAGCTCGGGCAAAATTATGGTGTCAAGCCAGTAAATGAAAGTGTGATCAGCCATCATCTACTCCGGTTTGTGTGGACAAGCAACTTGCTCGGCATCGACATGGTAACATGTCAACCACACCATAGTGTCAAACAATAATGCTACACTTATGGATGACTTACGGAAGCTTTACAAAATGAGTAGGATAGAATCCGACGTGGTCGTGAGCAGGCGCCGCGCAGCCAGACCATCGCCTTCTAGCTTCTACCTAGAAAAAAAAGAACAGCCAGCCGCCTCCTCGTTTTCCAGACGGACTGCTCGGATTCCCTCGTTCCACATTGAACAGATGGCCGCTGGGATTCTAGGTCAGACGGCGTTGTTCTCGCAGCAGGTCATAGCCTAAACTAATGTCCGTTGCAGCCGCTCACCGTCGAAGCTTCGGCACCGCGGACGACGCTGGGGGACTAAGGTGTGTGTTTGGCCGAACTCGAGGACTAGAGGAGGTGAGGTTCTTGCCCCAATATTGTTCAATCTCTGCATCTTCCATCTAACTTTTCTTGATCAGATTACGATTGATTTTTTTGTTTCACCAGCTGCTGTCATCGCAGCCCCTCACCGTCGAATCCTCGGCACCGCGGACGACGCTGGGGGTGGACTAAGGTGTGTGTTTGGCCGAGCTCGAGGACTGGAGGAGGTGAGGTTCTTGCCCCAATATTGTTCAATATCTGCATCTTCCATCTAACTTTTCTTCATCACATTATGATTGACTTTTTTGCCCCAATATTTTTTTATGTTCAATATCTGCACCTTTCTTCTGTCTGAATCTACAAAAGTGCAGCACATTATTTACGATTGATTGTTTGTTCCTACGCATGCTTCTGAATGTATACATCTTGTATACTTCATGGTCCACATGCCAAATGTTAGCACAATATGTTACCATCCCCTATCAATTTAGTTATATTCCCTTTGAACAATAATAATGTTTAAAAGTTTCTTGATTTATAGAAATGGTTGATGGAATTGGTGGTGTTCGAGAATTAAGTGACATGCCTATTTCAAGCGATGTTGACACCATTAAGCAGCGGAATGAGCAACGCGGAACCTGAACATGACCATGGTGAATCTCAACCAGATGCCTTACTTGGAGACCCTAAATTGGGGATGACCTTTGATACTGAGAAGTTTCATCATTCAACCATCATTTTAGATCATGATCACACATTAAGTCCACACAAGTCTAGGATATTCAGATGCAACCAAAAGTTAGACTTCCATGTGACGCGAAGGCTTGAGCTGAATGACCGGGCTGGAATTCGAGTAAACAAGAATTTCATTTCTTTTGTTGTGGAAGAAAATGGTCATGAGAACCTAACCTTTGGTGAGAACGATGCTTGCAATTTTCTAGAGAAAACAATAAGGTTGAAACTTGGCAGAGGTGATGCTGAAGCGGTTCGTGATTATTTTGTCAAGATGCAATCCGACAACCCAAATTTTTTCAGTGTCATGGACCCTGATGATGAATCTCGACTAAGGAATGTTTTTTGGGCTGATGCAAGAAGTAGAGCAGTGTATGACTCTTTTCATGACGTCATTTCTTTTGACACAACATGTTTGACGAATAAATATGATATGCCTTTTGCTTGTTTTGTCGGAGTGAATCATCATGGACAATCAGTTTTGCTTGGATGTCCTCTATTATCAAATGAAGATACTGAAACTTTTGTTTGGTTATTTCAAGCATGACTCACATGTATTCATGTCAAATCGCCATCCAAAAGCTATTGTAATGGATCAAGCAAAAGCAATTCAGAATGGTGTGGAAAGAGTTTTTCCAGAATCTCGACATAGATGGTGTTTGTGGCATATAATGAAGAAGATACCCGAGAAGTTTGGTGGATGTGATGAATATGATCACATTAAAGTTGCTATTGGCAAGGCAGTTTATGATTCATTAACAATTACAGAGTTTGAAGTTGCTTGGATGCTTATGCTTGAGAAGTATGATCTTGGTGATAATGAATGGCTTAAAGGGCTTTACTGCAATCAGCACCGATGGGTTCATGTCGCCACTTTGAGTTCAGAGGGATTCTCTGTAGGCATGTGTTGCGTGTTTTCTTACTAATTTTGTATTTATTTCAGGCTCTCTACATGAATTTCAGAAACAAAATGTCCAACCAAAAAGGAAATCATCACATGATGATATTCTAGAACAAGTCGTTGTGGAACAAGATGGCCAAGCTTGTAGTAGCATGGCTGAGGTATGCTTATTTCTCGCCATTTTATTTCTAGTAAACTCTTAAACATCCAAGTAATTTTATCACTTTCTTTGGAGCAGAAATCATTTGACTTGGGCATTATCAATGGCGACATAAATCCAACCCAAGGATCGACTACAGTATCACTTGGAGGTTCATCGACGATGGTTATGCCCCAAGTTCTCGGAGAATATATGACAAGTCCAGAATGTAAGAGGCAAGAATATGATGAAACCCACTTTTTTATTGATCTGAGGCAAGTACATGAGCGCACGAACGTGCTAGTCAGTCGTGGCTAACTAAATCCCTGAATAGGGAGATATGTTTACAATGATGATGCCCTGATTTTGCGCCCTTCTCTTATTAATAAACTGAACTGTCCTTATTTTGCGCCCTTTCTGTATCAGCTGCTGGTGATGCTTACAGCTTTGGGATCACTCTGCTGGATCCTGAAGATGTTCACAGGGAGGGCACTAGCTGATGGTATGTTCAGAGAAGGATTGAGTCCGCACTTGTTTGCAGAGATAGCATGTCCTGACAAGATATACACATGCAGCCATATGATAATGACGATGATGCAAGATTGAACACTGTATTGGCTTGCTTAGCTTTTGTTATCAGAATCGGCATCTTGTCTAGTACTGTTTCATCACACATCTAACACAGCTCTGAATCTGTCAAGCAAAAAGTGGCATCATCAGACAACCAAGGGACATGGGCAATTACACACAACATGCAGGATTTTTGTGATTTAGTTGCTCGGCATTGCAACAATGGAGGACATCACTGTGCCACAATCCGACCAAGAGCTCGCGCCACCGCAGCCGACGACCAAGAGCTTGCGCCACCGCAGCCGACCACCAAGAGCTCGCGCCGCCGTCGCTGGAGACCAAGATCTCGTGCCGCAGCCGCCAGAGAGAAAGAACTCGTGAGCGCCGCCTGCGCATGACTTAGCGATTGCCGCGCCGCCGCTGACTGCAAAGAGCTCACCAATCGGTTTCCCTCGGGCAGGAGCTTGTCGTGGCAGTCATAGGGGAGCTAGACCCGCCGCGCGAGGGAACCGGCAGGTCGGGCCGCCTCGAAGGACCCTCGCCATGTAACGCCACCGCTGATCTGGGGGAACATCCTCTGCGCTGTCAGCCGTCACCCATCGCCGTCGCGTCACCCGGTAGAGAAAGGGGATGAGCGGGGATTATGACTTTTCTGCACTGAGTCACTTTTTTGCTATTTTTTGCTCGAGAAGGGTGGGCCATGGGGATGACATGGACGTTTCCACATCAACAAGCGTCCGTAAGTGTAGCATTATTGGTGTCAAAGTGTGAGTGCTACTGCTAGTAGTTGCCGGCCAGCAGGTCAAGGATGACCGGAACATGGCAGCGGATGTCAATGGTTTGAAGACCAAGGCGGGGAGGGAATAAGCCGGCGGCGCAACGAGCAGAGCGTCTTGGTGGCCGCCATTCTGAAGAGCGGCCGTAGGCAGATTGGCGTTGGGGAGATGGGCCATGCCGTTGGTGGTAGGTCAGGGTGGACACGGTCCGGGCCGGTCCGGTCGCTGACCGAGCTGCTGTTTGGACCGGCCGCCGGCAGTCTGGACCGGACCGGACCGAGCAGTGCCGCGGTCCTCTTTTCAGGGACCGGACTGGCGGGTGTAAAGCTCGGTGTGGACCGACGGGCTCGGCGGTCCCTGCGGTGGCTAGTCACTGCCATGTGGGGTCAGCATGTCGAAAAGATGGAGGGAGAAGTAGCATGGTGGCCGGGGCCGTAGAAGACGCACCTGATGCTTGCGGTCGACGGGCGACGCTGCGGAGGAGATGCCCCTCATGCTTGTGGTGGTCGGACGACGCTCGTAGGCGGCAAGGAGGCGGTTGATTAAGTCAAGAAGTTGCCAATGGCGGCCGGTCTGTAGGCGGCGCTCTTGAAGCCTCGTGATCTCATGGGACGCGGAGGTCCCTCCATGGCTCTTCCTTCCCCGTGTCGACGGCATGTTGGCAACGAGATGCAAGCTCCCCGCATCGATGGCGAGCACAATGAGGAGGTCGACAGAGGCCGTGCTCCCTGCTACACTATTTAGCAAGCGTGGACCGAACCGAAACGGGCCCATATTTACAGACTGAACCGTCCGTTATATTTAGCGAGCCTGCACCGAGCGGGCCAAGACCGAACGGGCCACGAGCGGGCTTTTTGTCCACCGAGCGGAAGCAAAAGGGATTTGACGAGGCTACGAACTCTCGTGCACTCTCTGACTAAAGTAGCAGCTGTTTCTCCTTTCGACAAGGGTAAATATGCCATTTCCATGCCTACAGTGAGTAGAGTCACATCGCTGGAAAGGAAACAAAAAAGAGCACACTCACATCGCATCTCGCTGTCTCAGGTTTCAGACTCTCAGCCGCCGCCGCTCCACCCAACGGCGCCGGCCGGTGGCCAGCCGCCGCTGCTCCTCCAGCTCCACCGCGTCCGTCCTGAACTCCGCTGCGTCCCTCACGCACTCCGCCGCGCCTCCCCCTACCCCCGCCCTTCTGCCCTGCCCCGCCCTCCTTTGCCCTAACCCTAATTCGTAGCGGCGACCAACGGCGGCGCTCCGGCCAGGCCTCTGGAAGAACAAACGGTGAGTGCCTCTGGTTTCTTTTACTCCTATCTTGACTCCTGCTCTTCCAATTTTGATTTGGTTTTAGGATTCTTGATAATTCTCTTGCTGTCTTCGCTACAGGCTGAAGTATGAGGAGCCGCCGCCGCCGTTGCTCGCCGGCGACGGCGTCCCCAGTGGAAGACGAGAATCTTCTCCCGGAGATCCTCCTGCGCCTCCCTCCGGACCCATCGTCACTCCCCCACGCCTCCCTCGTCTGTAAGCGCTGGCGCAGCATCCTGTCCGATCCGGACTTCCTCAAGCGCTTCCGCAGGCACCACCAAAAACCTCCACTGCTCGGCTTCTTCAGAGGTAATTCAATGAGCACAGAGCACCACTTCACTCCTGTGCTCGACTCGCCGGACCGCATCGCTGCAGCCCGCTTCTCCGTGCCCAACAACAGCAACAAACACTGGAACTTCGTAGGCTGCCGCCACGGCCTCGCCATCCTAGTCAACATGTGGCTTCATCAGGTGATGGTGTGGGATCCCCTCACCGGACAAGAGCACCGTGTGGCTTGTCCTCCTGGGCTGGTGTTCGACCCGGAGGTCCACCTGGTGTACTGGGAGGCCGCGGTGATGTGCGCTGATGCCCAAGACGGGCACGTGCATGGCGATTGCTTCTCGAGACCGCTCAAATTGGTCTTGATCTGGGTCATTGGATACAGAAAAGCATTCGCTTGCCTCTATGAATCGGCATCTGGTTTATGGGGAGACATTGTCTCCATGGAGTCAACAGACATGATGTTTGGCATAAGGCCTGGCATCCTTGTTGGGAGTGCACTTTGCTGGGTGCTTTGTGGTGGTAACGTCCTTGTGTTTGATGTTGAAAGTCAGCACCTTGATTTGATCAAGAGGCCGGTAGACTGCCCTATGAACACCACCTCCTATGGATTTGTTCAGGTCTTAAGGATGGATGATAACAGACTTGGCCTCGCATATTTGTCAAAACTGACCATCCTGTTATGGGAGAGGAAATCAAACAGTGATGGCGTTGTCACATGGGTGTTTCTGCAGAAAAGTATTCAATTGCAGGAGCTCTTTCCGCATAGAATGTTTAGTCGTTGCAAAAAGATGATAATAACGGGGTATGATGAGGACACAAATGTGATTGTTCTGTCTACGATCCGCGGCGTCTTCACGCTCCAACTTGACTCGATGCAGATCAAACATATTTGCAAACGAGGTGGTTTATGTTTGGACACTTTCTATCCATACACAAATTTCTATACTACAGGTAATCCCTCCTCTATATTCACATTGCACGAGCAAACAAGAGTATTTTTTTTCTTGGATTGCTTTTGGCACATGATTGCGGTAACAAATTGTATTTGCGATTAAAAATTGACTGGATATATAAAAATGTGTTCAGTTGTTTGTTTCCTTGTTGGTCTGGTCATGAGTTATGGTGATGTGATTTCTTATTATTACCATGCCAGATTAAATCTAGAACGAGAATATAACTATTTCATTGATTTGTGGCCATTTCTAATTGGTAACCACAGTCGTGTGCTGGCAATTTGTGATGTCTTGAAGCCGCCTGCTACATGAAATAGTTAACCGGCTGGCACACTTGGAAGCTTAAATCTAGTTATATTTTCCCATACAATAAATTTATGGGAAATATAATGTCTATTTTCACTGACCTTGATACTAAATATCAATTTATATAATGTACATTATGTGTTGTAAAAAAAAGAACACTGGTTAATTAAATTCGAATGGTACTATGTAATCACTGTGGTTTTCCAATATGTGCTTTCTTCTAGACCATTGGCCATAATTTTAGAAATTTCCCATCATATCATTGATGGTGATGTAATTTCTTATTATCACTTTTCTACCTTAAAGCTAGAAGAAGAATATATCTAATGGTTTGATGTCTGTCCATTGCTAATTGCTAACTGCAATCATGTACTTACAATGATTAGCTTCGTTTAGGGGGATTCATTTACTGTCATCATAACAGAAGCTAATCCCCCTCCTCCAGTTACCTAAAGTTATAATGGTTTGCACATATGCCTTCTCATTGATTCAACTTATCTTTGATATTTCTTTCCTTTTGTGCTTCTTTTGCTTGTACGCAGGGGAGTTGGCTGGAGACTGCGCGAATCTGAAATGTGAACACATGAGATGTACTAATATTCTATCTTTGTTGAAAAAGTGAGGTAATTTATCTTCTAGCTATGAGTATATCTTTTGTCTTGAAGGCAGTATATCATTTCATGTTGATTACTCAGCTTAGATGGTGCATGATTTATGATTTTAGATTCCTAATGCATAAATTCAATTAATTTTGAAACCGTGTAGTTCTTATATTTCTGTAAGGTATGATGTTCATTTGGAACAATCTAGGAAGTCCAGTCTTCGCCTCTCATGGATGCAAGTTTTCAGTCACTGATCTTTTACTAGTTTTTACTTTGATTGTACATACTTATCTGGAGAAATAAAAACTAGAGAACATGATAACCATAGAGGTTGCAGGTGTGCCATCACAAACTGATTGATCTTCTATTGGTTTTCTCCTTTGTATTGCTATTTTTGATATAAAAAAATGCTGGGATGATTCAGCTTTGGATTTTGCTGTATAGTTTGTACAGTGTTGTATGGTTAAACTTTATTGTTGGCTCATAAAAAAATCGATTTTCTTTGAGAGTAGTATGAAATGGGTACACTGAGATGGCTTTGATTGTTCTGCAAGTATGTTGAGTAATACTTGGGTTACTGAAACAAAGAAAAAGGGCTAGATGGTTCTTCAATTCTGTATGCTGTGAATGTGTTCTGGTTGACGCTAAGATTGCTATTATGTACAGTAGCATGTCACGTGGATCTTCTCGGATTTAATCGTGTGAATTTTTTATTATTATCTAAGATCAGCTGACTTTAGTCAAGTTGCATGCCTGGTAGACTAGTGGAGTCGATTTGGTTAATCGCTTGTATTAACTAGGTGGGTGGACAAGAAGCAGTAGGCTATGTCACTTTAGACATTGTGTTTGTGAAGTCCCTCACTACATTTGATCCATCTTGTGAGTCTTGCTAGTGATCTAACTGTGATATGCTGATGACATGACCACATCACCACATGCAACAGAGACAGGCAGTGCTCCTAAATTATAACATATAATATATTTAGAATTATAGCTGCTTCCTAGTTAGAGGACATCATGTAGGAAGGTTCTTAGATGCACAGCATCAAGTGTGTCTTTTGTAACTCCGTGAGTTAGAAGAGAGAAAAAATAAAGAGAAGAAGAGGGGAACGAAACAGGCCCTTTGCTATAAAAGTTTTCTACGCGTGTGGTTGTTGTTATTTGATGTGATGAAAATTTGGGAGAGCCAATTAGACTAGTCGTTGTTGAGTTGTTGAGTAGACAAGTTGGGAATAGGCCTAAGTTTAGGTCACGTTGGACATAGGGTGACGAGTATTAGTAGTGTTTACTTTGGAGTCTATGTAATCATGCTATTATTTACAATAAAGGAGAAAATCATGTGGGAACCTATAAAAGAGTGGGGAAAATATCCTGTGTTCTTGTGTGTATCTCTACGGAAGTACGGATCAATCTAGTGGCTGTGAGATTAGATTGCATCCTAAGCTAGCCTCCATCAAAAGCATCCACCAGCCTGCTTGCCTGATTACCTAGTTCTGTACGCGTACATCTTGTTCTGGTTCCGACTAGTTGCACCGGCTTACAACGGTGATCTGATCGGCGGCGAGAGGCGCGAGTTTCAGCAAAGGTAACACTCGTACGGTCATACCTACTGGTTTGTAGACAACTATTGTGGTGGATAAAGCTTCTGAATCCAGTGTCTGCATGCCTAGTTGGAGACTCGTCCTTGGATGTATTGAGACCTGAACCTGTTGTCCTCATCATCCTATTTTTTGTTGCGACTGCCTACCTCAGCCCCAGTTACATAGTTTAAAGAAACTAAGACAGTTTTGTCAGGAACACTCTTACTTTTATTATTCAGTTGCTACATGATCCTTTAGCAGCTCTGCAAGTTTATCGGGGTTTTTTTCCGGGAAGTTTATCTGTTAAATTCATTCGATGTTTGCATGATGTTTTCAGTAACTTGAAAAATATCCCTTTGCTTGGTATATATGCATCTATAAATTTGTAATACATCATTTCTCGTGCTCATTATTTCAAAATGTGTTCCAGGAATACAAGACCAACATTCAGAGAGGATATATTCACCTTCGTGGGTAAAAACTATGGTCCTTAAAATCGCAATGAAGCAACAAGGAGACATGTCATAATAGAGTGTCATGATGTTTATTTTTTCTGAATTTTCCCATGTTACATTCATGTGATGTACCATTGAACCTCAAAGAGTATTTGACCTGAAAAAACATCTTGATGTACGTATTGTCAAATGGCAGTCCAATTCTGGAACTTGCCATTGAATTTTTTCTTGTTCCGAGTAACATATGTTTTTGGTTTTGAATATACAATTTCTGACAGTCCATAAAGTTACTAAGTTCTTGAGGGAAAACTGGGGAGTGAATAACTATAATTTTTTCACTGTGTATAAATGTCCTGTGATTATGCAGTGATAATGCAAAAGGTAATGGAATGGGTTCACAATGGGATGAAGGCGTAATAAGATATTTCCCCTTTTTGTATGGTATTGCCATTGTAAAGGCATGGATTCCATTGCGGTGTTTGGATGTTTGATGTATTTTGAATGCTATGCAGCGGTGATGCTTTTGGGCAATTCTCCTTGTGATGGCTGCGAGGAAAATCACTGGTGACGGAAGCTTCTCCTTGAGGTGGTGGAAGACCTGAAACGTGCTTTTCACCTTGCCCGCCGATCCATCCATGTAAGGTGCTTTGCTGCTCAAAATAAATCTGGTCAAGGAGTAGAGAAATGGGTCGCTGGTGTCGTCACTGCTGCTACATGCAGAGGTCTCGTCGGAGTAAATCAGGTTAGATGGTTGAGTTGAAGGTGGGCGGGAACGGAGGGAAAAGAAGGTTGGCTGTGGCGAGAGATAGGGATGAGCGATCACAGATTCGGTTATCGGACAGGGGTGGGCATAAAAGGAAGTGAATAGGGGTGTGATTTGATTATGCGCTATCCGTTTACAGCCCTACTAAACCAAACGTGTGCAACATTTTAAGGTGCCTCCGCAATGTGATGATGGCTAAAAAAACGTGAACCAAACACCTCCGTTGTGTAATATGTGCCTTCTTGATGCTTGTACATTTTTTTTGAGGATTAATTCCGCCGCTTTATTTAACCAGCGAATATCTAAACAACATCCGGGATCTCATCGGCGAACACAACTAAGATTAAGTCTGGTGGCACCATCAACCAAATCTTACATAGATCTACCCCTACCCCTAGCTTAGCTAAATTATTCATGGCATAATTTGGAGACCTCCTTACCCATGACACCATGCTCTCCTGAAATGTTCTCAATATCGACTTGATTTCTTCAATACAAGGTCCAGTCACTGAGAGATTCTTTCTTCCGTCGTTTAACATGCTCCCCACAATCTTGTTGTCGGTCTCCAGGTGAAGCTTCTGCACATGTATTTTAGATGCAAGCTTGACCGCCGCCCTGCATGCAATTATTTCTACCATCTAATGGTTAGTTATGGGGACGAACAAGTAGCCACCTGCTGCGTGGATGTCACCAGCATGCCCCCAAAGGATCATCCCTCCACCACCCTTATCTCCATGTTTCACAATGCCGGCATCTAAATTGGCCTTGACCCATCCTTCATCTGGTGGAGACCACCGCTGTAGCTCTGTAACAGGTTTGGCCGTGTCTTTGTTCACATGCAGAGACATCCATTCAGCCATATACAGTGCCTAGGACCTGGATATTTCATGTGGCGAGGCAATATTCTTTCCTTCCTTTGTTTCATTCCTTGCGCGCCAAAGCCCCTACACCGCCTCTGGAAACCATCCTAGCATCCAGCTCGACAATGCACTCGTGGAGTCAGCCGTAGTCAGTGGGATCGCCACTGAAACTCCATTTTACGAGAGCATAATTTCCCAAAACATAGCCGAATGTGGCCATGACCAGAATCAATGATATAGCGTCTCCACCCTTCTGTGTGGCACATAAAAAACTCCTTCCTTTGTATGCCAACGGTAGAGCTTAGAACCAACAGCGCAAGTCCATTCCTCAGGAGCCTCCACATCTGTACCTTCGCTTTATTTGGTGCACATATATCGTAAAGAGCCAGCCACTCCTTGGGTTTATGTAGAAAAGAAGTAGATCCCGGCCGTCCAGACTTCACTACATTCAACGTCATTTTAGGTGATATGCTGACTTGACCGAGAATTCACCATTCTTTGTATAATTCCATGCGAGGTAGTCATATGTCCCAGGACCTCCTGGCGCTATTTTTTTTATATCCACAGCATCGTCATGCGAGAACATAGAGTCCACACGGACTGGATCCCACGCCCCTGTGAACATAATCCTGTCCGAGTTGTTTCATGCTCCCCCTTTGTGGGATCCTGTTATCATGATGGATCAGAATATTTGATCGGTCCCCAATCCACCAAATAGCCCCTTTTCAAGACATCACGCCCATGCAATATACTATGAAATGTGTATGCGGCCCCTGCCAGGCATGTTGCATTCATAATGGTTCCCTCCTTGAAGAAACGCGCCTTAACCACTCTAGCAAAAAGAGAGGATGGTACCTGTAAGATCCTCCACGCCTGCATAGAAAGCCAAACCTCCATCACGTTTGCCGGTACACATTTTATTTCATGCAATTCAGTGCACGTTCCTCTCACCATTTTCTGCTCCCCACAAGAATTTCGATGAGATTGATGTCAAGTTCTGGCACATCTTCTTTGTGAGCTGAAAAGAACTTATGGCATAGTTTGGTGTGGCTTGAAGCATAGATTTCACAAGTGCCTCCTTGTCGGCCTTTGTGAAGCTCTGTCCTTTCTATCCTGAACATTTGCCCTTCGAACATTCCGTAACAGGCTTAAATGTACCATCCTTAGATCAAGGTACCTTTCACTAAGGGTCTTTGATTCAATACAATTAGCCTGCTTAAGATTCCCATTGTCCTCCTCAAGACACCATTTGCCAAAAAAATGGAGGACTTCTGTAGGTTGACCTTTTGACCGGATGTCACCTCATATTTCCTAAGGATATCCATGAGAGACTCTAGATTATCATAAGAACCTTCCAAGAAAATAATACTGTTGTCTGCAAATAACATGTGAGTCACATGGGGGCTAGTGCTCTAAAAAGATACTCCACTGATTGTTTTTTATCACCTTGCCAGTTGCTTAAAAGAGATGAGAAGCCTTCCACACATAATAGGAATAAATATGGGGATAGTGGATCACCCTGCCGTAGTCCTGTAGATAGTAAAAATCCTCTCGAAAAACCTCATTCGGCTTAACAGAGAATTTGCAGACGTCACACATCTCATAATCATAGAAATCCATCCATGGGAAAATCCAAACCTTGCAAGAATCTGCTCAAAAAAGGCCCACTGTACCCTGTCATATGCCTTCATCATATCCTCACAGCACACAACGGTTTCTTCATGCTTCTCGTCCTGATCGCTTGCACACACTCATATATGCCACCAGAACATTGTTTGTGGTCAACCTCCCTAAAACAAAAAGCGCTTTGTTCTTTAGATGTTAAGATCGGCAAAATACCTGTAGCCTCTTTTTCAGAAATTTTATATCTCACATAACATAGGTTGATTGGCCGAAACTAATAAAGTAACTCCGGTGAGTTGACTTTCAAAATCATCACTATAACCGTGGCGTTAAAAGAATCCAGAGCTGCTGCCCCATCATGGAAATCGCGAACCCCATGGCAGACGTCCTTGAGAACCAACAACCAGTGTGGTTGATAAAAGATGGTCGACAACCCATCTGGCCCCAGCACCTTCATTGGGCCCATCTGAAAAAGTGCAGCCTCAATTTCCTCATCAGTAATAGCAGCCACTAACTTGCCGTTGATGTCATCAGTTACCATGCTGCCAATATTCTCAAGTAAAAAATGTGTGTCAACAAAACCTTCTAAAAGAAAAAAAATAGAACTTTGCAGGCATGTACATGATGTCATCATCCGTCATATACCTGGTTCCATATTCTCTCAGAAGGGCTTTCACAGTGTTCTTTCTTCATCACCGTGATGCATGATTCTACTTAGTGTTTTGATCACCTGCCATCAATAACACGTGATGTTGCGCGTACAATATCTCCTCTCTCACATATACTTCTCTTAATTGCTCCTCAATCCCCCAAATCTCCATTGTGTTTTTTTCTTGAAAAGGAGGATATCCTCGGCCTCTGTATTAGGAAGATGTATGCAGCGATATATTATTAATAGTGTAAAATTCAGCAGCCAAACAACATCGACCTGAAAATAAAGTGAAAAAATTGAGGCCGCATGCCTTGCAACAGTGACTTCACCAGATAGCCACTAACCCTATGTTACAAGACACATCAGAAACAAAAAATACACAACTCCTAGGCTACACCTTTAAGAAAAAATCACCGCGCGTGCGCTGATGATGGCGAGTCCACCACATGGTTGAACTCCCGATTCTCATACTCAAAGCCAAGCTTCAATCCACCACCTCGCAAAGAAAAGACGCAGACGTGCATCAACATAGCCCGATCAGATATCTTGTGTTTCCACCAAAGAGCATAAACTCGTCGTTGAAGACATTTGTGCCTTCCACCCTTATCCTTCTACTGACGCCACGATAGCCGGTTACCTCTGGAGAAGAAAACAGAAGACAAGGACGTCCCATACCGCCTACCTCCCGCTAGTGCCACACCACTTTCGATCAAGTAGCAATAGGCTAAACATGACACCTCCGCCAGAGCCGCTGTAAAAGGCACTGTTTGGAAACATAGTAGAAAAAAAAGCCTTCGCGCCTACACACACCCAAGATCAATATGAAGATGCATAACTGGTTGGGATCACGATCGTTAGCGTCACCGAGTTACAACTGAAGAAGGATGTGTCGGTGTAGATCGTACATGGAGTCCCTCGAACGATCGATGAACGATCCCGCGAGCCGCCCACAAATAGTCCCCTGAGCCGAAGACCGAAAGAACGACCTCTCTACTTGGTTACGAGCGTGCAACCTTCACGATCCGGCAGCGCTTCGCCGTCCAGAGCTAATCGTCGCCGGAGAATTAGAGGGAGGAGATTAGAACCACACTGGGCTTCTAATTATGAGGATTAGAGGAACTAGACATAGCTATAATTAGTCAACTAGATAGTACCAAGTAGAACTAGAACTAGATGAGGCTCCAAAACTTGTGTATAGAATAGAGAAAAAACCCTAGTATATATTGGTTAGAGGAGAGGGAAAGGGCAGCCACCAGGAGTCCTCCTCCCCTAGTCCAATTCAGCCTCCTCCTTCCATAAGGGGATTGGGGGTGCCTACTCAACTTGGGCCAATTTGGCCCAAGTTTCCTTCTCTGGTTTGGCCTTTTAAGGCCCATTTGTATTTAATTGAATATAAATGTGTTCTCAATATTTTCAGACCATTATATATATAGATAAAATTTAACAACACTGAAAACATTTTCCACCTATATATTAACTATCGATAATAACCGGTATTACCCGATACTCTTTGAAACCCTTCGGGTGACCCCGAAACCCTTCCAGATCCTCTCAGAACTGTTTCGAATATTCGTCAAACAATTACACAAATATATTGTCATCACTCTTGTCCTAATAATAATCATCAGATCATGATTGCCTTAAGCTTGTGAACCCATAGTTTTAGTAACTCATAGACATGAACGAAACCGCTTCGTTCAATGACCGACAGATCAACCTTGGACGTCCATATCGATCCCTGTGAGAACACAAATGATATTCGAGTGAACCTTTGGTTACCATGTGATGTTCCCTTTGCTTCTCGATACTGCTGAAAACCCGGGATGCATCAGTATCCTCCTGAGTCATCAAATGCTTACAAACTGTTATCCTCATTACCAGTTTTGTTCTTCTTTCTCGTTGTCATGTTCTGGCATCCCCAGGACTAAGTCACATGTGTCTGGCCAGATGATAATATTGTTCTCACACCAAGAGGGACCTAAGTATATCTCTCCAGTGTCGGAGGAGCAAATCACACTCTCGAGCTATTTAGTCACTTGTCAAACTTACAGATGAACCTATAAGTTGCCTTTATGATCACCATGCTATAGGTGACGTTTGAGAAACCCCAGGATCCACCGTACAGTAAGAAGTGACTACGATACTCATGGTCTAAGGAGAATAATCACATGCTAACTCTTGGTGTTATTACAATTGATTACATACGATATTATCCTAATTCATAACAAACAAGTTTGGGTCGATTCAGTATGATTGTTGTTCCAATGTCATAATCTCCAAGGTTCTTTAGGACTACCGTTACACTTAAGGGTATCCTAAGATCCGAAAAAAGTGATCATCAACAACACTTGAGCTAGTCCTAGAGGCAAGACTAGGAATATTTTATTTAACCATTTATCATTCAACACATGCATATGAGTTTTCCACTGAATCACATATTCCAGGATTATAACAGTTATAACATAGAACATAAACTCTATAATTATGAATATGTAAATGTTATAATAGAATTATTATTGCCTCTTGGGCATATTTCAACAGTCTCCCACTCGCACTAGAGTCAATAATCTAGATCTGTGCTTTTCTAACACCCATGGCTAACTGGTGTTCCTCATGCTTTGCTAGTAGTAGAGTCTTTGCCGCCGGATCTGATACTCTTCAAATTCTGATTTTATTTGTGTTGGTAAAATCCGGTTTTTCTATGTAATTGTGATGTTACATTAGTGGTAACATTATATCTCCATATAGTCCATTTTACAATAATACTATATCTCCATATAGTCCATTTGGTATATCTTTATATTGTCAATTTACATTTGGAAATACACCATAGTCTATCAATAAACTTTTATTGATCCAGATTATATTCTATTGAAGACTTCTCAAGCCTCAACCTAAATCATTTGGAAAATCCACAATTATGCTCATTTTCTAAAACTATTCAAAATATATTATCCGATAGATTGTTTATACCATTCATGAAGTTTCTTGTGTAACCTTTACAACAAAGAATTCGTGTAACTATTTACAACATTCTCTTCATCTCCACCAAGTACAAGAAGCAAAAAACTTCGTGCAACTCAGGTATTTAATCTTTAAGCAATCACCCTAGTGAACCTCTTCTAGGATCACTATGGTACTTACTACTAACGATTAGTTCATATGAAACATATGGGTTTGTACATTTGATAACACATATGATGAATTCAACATCTGAATCAATTTGAACTCTACTCATCCACATATGCTCATCAACTATTGATTTCTGCATAGTGTTATGCTATGTGACATTTTGAGAAAACAGTTTCTACTTTTAGACTTCTTGAAAAGTTTTACATAGTACATGTCTTAGCATCATCAGATGTATCAATCTATCTATATTGATTTTCATCCAATAATTCCAAGTCAAATTTAGAAACCTAATTTTAATCTTTTGTGCTAATATACTTTATATTATTTCTGATCAAGTGAAATGTCATATATATGTAAGATCAGATATGCCATAGACCTCCCACTAAACTTGTTGTATCCACAAGCTTTTTGGAAAAGTTCAAATTCTCCAATTACTTTATCAAATTCCAGCTAATTGATACTTTATTTCAAATCATACTTATGGCTTGAAATATTTTTATCATTCTGGTATTCCTAACAAAACCTTTTTGTTGTATCACTAGTAGAAAAACTACTTTACGTCAGACACATTAGTCCCGATTTGTAAACGAACCGACACTAATTTGCCCATTAGTGCCGGTTCCAGCGGCTAGGCGGGTGGGCATCATTAGTCCCGGCTCGTGTTGAACCTCTAGTAGCGGTTCGTGCCACGAACCAGGACTAAAGAGGTGGTGGCAGGCTGGGCCCCCACCAACCCCTCTAGTCCCGGTTCGTGGCACCAACCGGTACTAGAGGCTCACCTTTAGTCCTGGTTTGTACCATGAACCGGGACTAAAGATGTTCCTATATAAACCCTTCGTCGAGCCCACGAACGAGCTATCTATTCTTCCCCTTTCCTGTCCTCTCTGTTCTTCCCCAAAGCTCGAGCTCATCCTTCATTTTTCCCAAAATTTATCAAGGTTTCAAGGTGCCCCATTCATCCAAGTGATCGCAAAGGTTTGCAACTTTGTCCTTTCATCTCTCATTGCTAGATTAGATCTTGCAATGCTCTATATGTATAGTGATTTGTGGGTTTTCGTTTGGGAGTAATTATATGTGGTAGTTTATTTGATTTATATGCAATTTGATCTCAAATTAACACTTAGTTTGCATATGTAGGTGTGGTTTACTTAATGGCATCCCGTCCCCGTCCTAAACACCGTTGATCGCCCGCACCGTCCTGTCGCCGGCACCACCTTCGTGAGCCTCTTGTTATTATGTTTAAAATAATCATGTTTGTGTGATTTAGATATATATTTACTTGTATAATTTTCTTACCCATACGTTGTTTGTCGTACATAGTGGCATGGTTTTGATATCCGTCCCCGTTGTCCCTCGTCCGGTTTATGATTCGGTTGTGGTATATTCTCTTTTATAACTATTTGTTGCATTTCATGCTTATGACAAATTATGCCCATGAACTTGACATAGATATTTTTATCTAGGAGGTATGTGAACCGGAAATTACAACCGACCCTCTTGTCGAGAGGTTAAATTTAGTTGAAAAAGAAAATGAGTATTTGAAAGAAAAATTGAAAAGATTTGAAGAAGAGAAGGTGAAACTGGAGTTGTATGTTGCCAATTTCGTCGATGATCACAAGATCAAGATGGAGAAAATGCGCTTGAAGATTAGAAAGATTAGAAAATATTCCATTGATAGTGAGGCTTGGTACCATTATGATGTTGGATCAATTGTTACCTTAGTTGCGATCGTGATTGCATTTGTTGTTGCATTTAAATGCTTAAGCTAGAGAGTTTGTATGTTGTTTCATGAGAATAAGTGTGTATGAAATTTATGTATGAACTTGTATTAATTTGTTCTTTTCGGTGTTGTGTAATGAAGATGAGCTAGCAATGGATGTACGATGACCGATGCTCTCCCCAGTTTGTTAATGACATGCATACTTTTCTGATTGTAGCTGAGGCAAACAAGCGGGAAGATGGTTTTATGTGTTCGATACGTCTCCAACATACCTATAATCTATGAAGTATTCGTGCCATGTTTATATCAATTTTATATGGTTTTCCTATGATTTGATTAGAACTAACCTTTACTGATGCTATTTTCAACAGAACTACCATGGTGTCATTTTTTGTGCAGAAATAAAAGTTCTTGAAATGGGCTAAAAATTTACGGAGAATATTTTTGGAAAATTTTAAAAATACTGGAGCGAAAAGATACCAAAGAGGAGTCCTGGGTAACCACAAGGGTGGGGGCGCCCCCACCCCCTAGGGCGCACCTCCCTACCTTGTCATTGCCTCGTGGACCCCCTTAACTTGTCCCCGACGCCAACACCTCCTACAAATCCCAAAAACCTCATATATATACCTAGATCGAGAGTTCCGGCGCCGCAAGCCCCTGTAGCCACGAAAAATCACTCTAGGCCCACTCTGGCACGATGTCGGAGGGGCCATCATCACCAGAGGCCATGGAGGAGGATCCCAGAGGGAGAACCTCTCTCCACATAGTGGGGAGGCCATGGAGGAGGAAGCACAAGGGGGAGAACCTCTCCCCCTCTCTCTCGGTAGCGCAGGAGGGCCATCGGGGGAATCATCGCCGCGGTGATCGTCCTCATCAACGTCACCATCTTCATCACCATCATCATCTCTTTTACGCGGTCCACTCTCCCGCACCCCGCTATAATCCACTACTTAAACATGGTGCTTTATGCCACATATTGTGATCCAATGATGTGTTGCCATCTTATGATGTTTTGTGTAGATTTCTTTTGTCTTTTGGGTTGATTGATGATATAGATTTGTTTGAGTAGTATGTTTTATTTTGGTGCTGTCATATGGTGCCTTCTGTGCCGCGCACACATGAGGGATTCCCGCTATAGAGTTTGTAATAAATTCATGATTCGCTTATAATGGGTTGCTTGAGTGATAGAAGCATGGTAGGAATGGCATGTATTAATCTCAACACATGAGTAGGTGGTTCTCTCTCAGAAAATGAGTAGTGGAACTGTAGGCCCGTTCTGATGGCTCTCTCGCGAATGGAGAGGGGGTGGAGGGGTATATATAGGCTCCACACAAAATCCAACCGTTACACACATTTCACTCAACTCGGTGAGACCGAATGGTTAAACTCGGTGGCACCGATCAGTTCAAAAATGTGAACGATAGGAATCTTTGTGGGATCGACTGAAACAACAAGGTGGGACCGATGTGCTCGGGCTTAGGGCAAACCTCATCTTGGTGGCGCCGATTGCATCAATTCGGTGAGTCCAAAATAATTACAATAGGTTACAAAGAGTTTTCAAGGCCATCTTGGTGAGACCAATATCCGTATCAGCGAGGCCGAATTGCTAGGGTTTCTGTCAGTGGCTATGTCATATGAACTCGGTGGCTCCGGATAGAAAGAATCGATGGGGCCGAGTTGTACTATATGTTTTGGACATATTTGGATGGAGAAAGTGGTTGAGGGTTTTGGAGCAATATCACTAAGAATTTGAGCAAGCAAGCCATTAAGAAACACCTCATCCCCTTTTAATAGTATTGGCTTTCTTATGGACTCAATGTGATCTTGGATCACTAACATAAAGGTGAAGAGTCTTGAGCTTTTGCCAATATTAGTCCTTAGCATTTGGAGGGGTCCACATCTCTTGTCCATGCCATGCCATTCATTGAACTTCCTAAAATCTTTATCTTTAATGGATATTAGTTGAATGAGCTATAGTTGTTATGAATTACCAAAACCACCTAGGGATTAGTTGCACTTTCACTATTGCAGAAACCTTTCGAAACAAGACCACTGTTGCAGGAAAAAAATCTTCGCCACCGAATCATTTTTTCTCTTTCTGAAACTAGTTATGTGTTGCAGAAATCTACTTAAACAAGACCCTTGTTACAGGAAAAAGAACATGGCCGCAGGACTTACTTATGGCTAGCGTGAACACTCGATCAGGATTGATCCAACATCTAAGAAACACTACAAAAAAGCACATTCGTAACATTATGGGCCGAACAAAAAAATTATGTCATGGTTATGACACTTCTATGACAATAATTGTGACAAAAGCACGTATCATCATAAATGTGGCGGCCTCCTACTTCTATGACAAAATATCATGACAGGAAATGGGCTTTTCGTCCTAGGCGGGCCAGGGACGCACCTGCATGACATTTTTTGGGCCATCCATGACAGAAAAAATCATGGTAGAAGCGAGGGCGAGGAAAATTTCAGGGAGTTTCTGGTTACGGTGGGTGGTCGGGGCAGAGCGATGCACGGAGGTTTGCGGGTTTCTCTCGTATACGTACGCGCGTGTGTGCGAGGTGTTGGGATCTAGTTGAACCCGAGCGAGGCGCTCGCTTGCTGTACCCGTGCTATTGCACTAGCTACGTTACTGGACCCGAGTGATCGATCCCTTCGCTGTTAACTGAACCCAAGTGATTCCTTCGCTACTGCTGCTAACTGAAGCCGGTCGAACCTGCCTCTTGATGAAAAGTGACTGCTGTTGGGGGTTGGATGAACAGTTCTCGGTGGGGGCTGGATGGACAGGACCCCGTGGTAGTAGGCCATTGCGCTGGATGAACATGACCCCGAGGAGGCTGCCACACGGGAGCCGGTTGGGGGTGTATATGTTGGAAATATGCCCTAGAGGCAATAATAAAAGTATTATTATATTTCATTGTTCCTGATAATTGTCTTTTATTCATGCTATAACTGTATTATCCGGAAATCGTAATACACGTGTGAATACTTAGACCACACTATGTCCCTGGTAAGCCTCTAGTTGACCAGCTCGTTGTGACCAACAGATAGTCATGGTTTCCTGACTATGGACATTGGATGTCGTTGATAACGGGATCACATCATTAGGAGAATGATGTGATGGACAAGACCCAATCCTAAGCATAGCATAAAAGATCGTGTAGTTCGTTTTGCTAGAGCTTTGCAAGTGTCAAGTATCTCTTCCTTCGACCATGAGATCGTGTAACTCCCGGATACCGTAAGAGTGCCTTGGGTGTATCAAACGTCACAATGTAACTGGGTGACTATAAAGGTGCATTACAGGTATCTCCGAAAGTAGCTGTTGGGTTGACACGGATCGAGACTGGGATTTGTCACTCCGTATGACGGAGAGGTATCTCTGGGCCCACTCGGTAATGCATCATCATATTGAGCTCAATGTGACCAAGGTGTTGGACACGGGATCATGCATTACGGTACGAGTAAAGTGACTTGCCGGTAACGAGACTGAACAAGGTATTGGGATACTGACGATCGAGTCTCGGGCAAGTAACGTACCGATTGACAAAGGGAATTGCATACAGGGTTTGATCGAATCCTCGACATAGTGGTTCATCCGATGACAACATCGAGGAGCATGTGGGAGCCATCATGGGTATCCAGATCCCGCTGATGGTTATTGACTGAGAGCGTCTCGGTCATGTCTGCATGTCTCCCGAACCCGTAGGGTCTACACACTTAAGGTTCGGTGACGCTAGGGTTATGAAGATATGGATATGCAGAAACCCGAATGTTGTTCGGAGTCTCGGATGAGATCCCGGACGTCACGAGGAGTTCCGGAATGGTCCGGAGGTAAAGAATTATATATAGGAAGTGCTATTTCGGGCATCGGGACAAGTTTCGGGGTTATCGGTATTGTACCGGGACCACCGGAAGGGTCCCGGGGGCCCACCGGGTGGGGCCACCTGTCCCGGGGGGCCACATGGGCTGTAGGGGGTGCGCCTTGGCCTTCATGGGCCAAGGGCACCAGCCCCTATAGGCCCATGCGCCTAGGGTTTCCCCCTAGGAGGAGTCCTAGTGGTGGAAGGCACCCCTAGGTGCCTTGGGGGGGAGGGAAACCTCCCCTAGGCCGCCGCCCCCCTAGTAGATCTCATCTACTAGGGCCGGCGCCCCCCTGGCACCCCTATATATAGTGGGGGAGAGGAGGGACTTCACACACCAGCCCCTGGCGCCTCCATCTCCCCCCGTTACGTCTCTCCCTCGTAGTCTCGGCGAAGCCCTGCTGCTGTGACGCCCTGCATCCACCACCACGCCGTCGTGCTGCTGGATCTTCATCAACCTCTCCTTCCCCCTTGCTGGATCAAGAAGGAGGAGACGTCTCCCGTCCCGTACGTGTGTTGAACGCGGAGGTGCCGTCCGTTCGGCGCTGGTCATTGGTGATTTGGATCACGTCGAGTACGACTACATCATCACCTTGCAAGCTTCCGCACGCGATCTACAAGTGGTATGTAGATGCAAACTCTCTCCCTAGACTCGTTGCTTAGATGAACTCATAGATGGATCTTGGTGAAACCGTAGGAAAAATTTTAATTTTCTGCAACGTTCCCCAACAGTCTGTTGGAAATATGCCCTAAAGGCAATAATAAAAGTATTATTATATTTCATTGTTCATGATAATTGTCTTTTATTCATGCTATAACTGTATTATCCGGAAATCGTAATACACGTGTGAATACTTAGACCACACTATGTCCCTGGTAAGCCTCTAGTTGACCAGCTCGTTGTGATCAACAGATAGTCATGGTTTCCTGACTATGGACATTGGATGTCGTTGATAACGGGATCACATCATTAGGAGAATGATGTGATGGACAAGACCCAATCCTAAGCATAGCATAAAAGATCGTGTAGTTCGTTTTGCTAGAGCTTTGCAAGTGTCAAGTATCTCTTCCTTCGACCATGAGATCGTGTAACTCCCGGATACCGTAAGAGTGCCTTGGGTGTATCAAACGTCACAATGTAACTGGGTGACTATAAAGGTGCATTACAGGTATCTCCGAAAGTAGCTGTTGGGTTGACACGGATCGAGACTGGGATTTGTCACTCCGTATGACGGAGAGGTATCTCTGGGCCCACTCGGTAATGCATCATCATTGAGCTCAATGTGACCAAGGTGTTGGACACGGGATCATGCATTACGGTACGAGTAAAGTGACTTGCCGGTAACGAGACTGAACAAGGTATTGGGATACCGACGATCGAGTCTCGGGCAAGTAACGTACCGATTGACAAAGGGAATTGCATACAGGGTTTGATCGAATCCTCGACATAGTGGTTCATCCGATGACAACATCGAGGAGCATGTGGGAGCCATCATGGGTATCCAGATCCCGCTGATGGTTATTGACTGAGAGCGTCTCGGTCATGTCTGCATGTCTCCCGAACCCGTAGGGTCTACACACTTAAGGTTCGGTGACGCTAGGGTTATGAAGATATGGATATGCAGAAACCCGAATGTTGTTCGGAGTCCCGGATGAGATCCCGGACGTCACGAGGAGTTCCGGAATGGTCCGGAGGTAAAGAATTATATATAGGAAGTGTTATTTCGGGCATCGGGACAAGTTTCGGGGTTATCGGTATTGTACCGGGACCACCGGAAGGGTCCCGGGGGTCCACCGGGTGGGACCACCTGTCCCGGGGGGCCACATGGGCTGTAGGGGGTGCGCCTTGGCCATCATGGGCCAAGGGCACCAGCCCCTATAGGCCCATGCGCCTAGGGTTTCCCCCTAGGAGGAGTCCTAGTGGTGGAAGGCACCCCTAGGTGCCTTGGGGGGGAGGGAAACCTCCCCTAGGCCGCCGCCCCCCCTAGTAGATCTCATCTACTAGGGCCGGCGCCCCCCCTGACACCCCTATATATAGTGGGGGAGAGGAGGGACTTCATACACCAGCCCCTGGCGCCTCCATCTCCCCCCGTTACGTCTCTCCCTCGTAGTCTTGGCGAAGCCCTGCTGCTGTGATGCCCTGCATCCACCACCACGCCGTCGTGCTGCTGGATCTTCATCAACCTCTCCTTCCCCCTTGCTGGATCAAGAAGGAGGAGACGTCTCCCGTCCCGTACGTGTGTTGAACGCGGAGGTGCCGTCCGTTCGGCGCTGGTCATCGGTGATTTGGATCACGTCGAGTACGACTACATCATCACCTTGCAAGCTTCCGCACGCGATCTACAAGTGGTATGTAGATGCAAACTCTCTCCCTAGACTCGTTGCTTAGATGAACTCATAGATGGATCTTGGTGAAATCGTAGGAAAAATTTTAATTTTCTGCAACGTTCCCCAACAGTGGCATCATGAGCTAGGTCTATGCGTAGTTCTCTTTGCACGAGTAGAACACAACTTTGTTGTGGGCGTGGATTTTGTCATCTTACTTGCCTCTACCAGTCTTTTCTTGCTCAACGGTATTGTGGGATGAAGCGGCCCGGACCAACCTTACACGTACACTTACGTGAGACCGGTTCCACCGACTGACATGCACAAGTTGCATAAGGTGGCTGGCGGGTGTCTGTCTCTCCCACCTTAGTTGGAGCGGAATCGATGAACAGGGCCCTTATGAAGGGTAAATAGAAGTTGACAAAATCACGTTGTGGTGATTCGTAGGTAAGAAAACGTTCTTGCTAGAACCCAATTGCAGCCACGTAAAAGATGCAACAACAATTAGAGGACGTCTAACTTGTTTTTGCAGCGATTGATCATGTGATGTGATATGGCCAGAAGTTGTGATGAATGATGAATTGTGATGTATGAGATCATGTTCTTTGTAATAGGATTCACGACTTGCATGTCGATGAGTATGACAACCGGCAGGAGCCATAGGAGTTGTCATTATTTTTTGTATGACCCGCGTGTCATTGAATAACGTCATGTAAACTACTTTACTTTATTGCTAAACGTTAGTCATAGAAGTAGAAGTAGTCGTTGGCGTGACAACTTCATGAAGACACGATGATGGAGATCATGATGATGGAGATCATGGTGTCAAGCCGGTGACAAGATGGTCATGGAGCCCCGAAGATGAAGATCAATGGAGCTATATGATATTGGCCATATCATGTCACAACTATATAATTGCATGTGATGTTTATTATGTATTATGCATCTTGTTTACTTAGGACGACGGTAGTAAATAAGATGATCCCTTATAAAATTTCAAGAAGTGTTCTCCCCTAACTGTGCACCGTTGCTACAGTTCGTCGTTTCTAAGCACCACGTGATGATCGGGTGTGATGGATTCTTACGTTCACATACAACGGGTGTAAGACAGTTTTACACAGCGAAAACACTTAGGGTTAACTTGACGAGCCTAGCATGTGCAGACATGGCCTCGGAACACGGAGACCGAAAGGTCGAACACGAGTCGTATGGAAGATACGATCAACATGAAAATGTTCACCGACGATGACTAGTCCGTCTCACGTGATGATTGGACACGGGCTAGTCGACTCGGATCGTGTAACACTTAGATGACTAAAGGGATGTCTAATCTAAGTGGGAGTTCATAATTTGATTAGAACTTTATTATCATGAACTTAGTCTAAAACATTTGCAAATATGTCTTGTAGATCAATGGCCAACGCTAATGTCAACATGAACTTCAACGCGTTCCTAGAGAAAACCAAGCTGAAAGATGATGGCAGCAACTATACGGACTGGGTCCGGAACCTGAGGATCATCCTCATAGCTGCCAGGAAACAATATGTCCTAGAAGGACCGCTAGGTGACGCTCCCGTCCCAGAGAACCAAGACATTATGAATGCTTGGCAGTCTCGCGCTGATGATTACTCCCTCGTTCAGTGCGGCATGCTTTACAGCTTAGAACCGGGGCTCCAAAAGCGTTTTGAGCATCACGGAGCATATGAGATGTTCGAAGAGCTGAAACTAGTTTTTCAAGCTCATGCCCGGGTCGAGAGATATGATGTCTCCGACAAGTTCTATAGTTGTAAGATGGAGGAGAACAGTTCTGTCAGTGAGCACATCCTGAAGATGTCTGGGTTGCACAACCGTATGACCCAGCTGAACATTAACCTCCCAGATGAGGCGGTCATTGACAGAATCCTCCAGTCGCTCCCACCAAGCTACAAGAGCTTTGTGATGAACTACAACATGCAGGGAATGGAAAAGACCATTCCTGAAGTGTTCTCGATGCTGAAGTCAGCAGAGGCTGAAATCAAGAAAGAACATCAAGTGTTGATGGTCAATAAGACCACTAAGTTCAAGAAGGGCAAGGGTAAGAAGAACTTCAAGAAGGACGGCAAAGATGTTGCCGCGCCTGGTAAGCCAGTTACCGGGAAGAAGTCAAAGAATGGACCCAAGCCTGAGACTGAGTGCTTTTATTGCAAGGGGAAGGGTCACGGAAGCGGAACTGCCCCAAATACTTAGCGGATAAGAAGGCCGGCAACACCAAAGATATATTTGATATACATGTGATTGATGTGTACCTTACCAGTATTCGTAGTAACTCCTGGGTATTTGATACCGGTGCCGTTGCCCATATTTGTAACTCACAGCAGGAGCTGCGGAATAAACGGAGACTAGCAAAGGACGAGGTGACGATGCGCGTCGGGAATGGTTCCAGAGTCGATGTGATCGCCGTCGGCATGCTGCCTCTACATTTACCTACGGGATTAGTTTTGAACCTTAATAATTGTTATTTAGTGCCAAGTTTGAGCATGAACATTGTATCAGGATCTCGTTTAATACGAGATGGCTACTCATTTAAGTCTGAGAATAATGGTTGTTCGATTTATATGAGAGATATGTTTTATGGTCATGCTCCGATGGTCAATGGTTTATTCTTAATGAATCTCGAGCGTAATATTACACATGTTCATAGTGTAGATGCCAAAAGATTTAAAGTTGATAACGATAGTCCCACATACTTGTGGCACTGCCGCCTTGGTCACATTGGTGTCAAGCACATGAAGAAGCTCCATGCCGATGGACTTTTAGAGTCTCTTGATTATGAATCGTTTGACACGTGCGAACCATGCCTCTTGGGCAAAATGACCAAGACTCCGTTCTCCGGAACAATGGAGCGAGCAACCAACTTGTTGGAAATCATACATACCGATGTGTGCGGTCCAATGAGCGTTGAGGCTCGCGGAGGATATCGTTATGTTCTCACTCTCACAGATGACTTGAGTAGATATGGGTATGTCTACTTAATGAAACACAAGTCTGAGACCTTTGAAAAGTTCAAGGAATTTCAGAATGAGGTGGAGAATCAACGTGACCGAAAGATAAAATTCTTACGATCAGATCGTGGAGGAGAATACTTAAGTCACGAATTTGGTACACACTTAAAGAAATGTGGAATCGTTTCACAGCTCACGCCGCCTGGAACACCTCAGCGAAACGGTGTGTCGGAACGTCGTAATCGCACTCTATTGGATATGGTGCGGTCTATGATGTCTCTTACCGATTTACCGCTATCATTTTGGGGATACGCTCTAGAGACAGCTACATTCACTTTAAATAGGGCACCGTCTAAATCCGTTGAGACGACACCGTATGAATTATGGTTTGGAAAGAAACCTAAGCTGTCGTTTCTAAAAGTTTGGGGATGCGAAGCTTATGTCAAGAAACTTCAACCTGAAAAGCTCGAACCCAAGTCGGAAAAATGCGTATTCATAGGATACCCTAAGGAAACTGTAGGGTATACCTTCTACTTAAGATCCGAAGGCAAGATCTTTGTTGCCAAGAACGGATGCTTTCTGGAAAAAGAGTTTCTCTCGAAAGAAGTAAGTGGGAGGAAAGTAGAACTCGATGAAGTACTACCTCTTGAGCGGGATAGTGACGCAGCACAGGAAACCGTTCCTGTGATGCCCACACCAACTGAAGAGGAAAACAATGATAATGATCAAGGTACTTCGGATCAAGTTACTGCTGAACTTCGTAGGTCCACAAGGACACGTTCCGCACCAGAGTGGTACGGCAACCCTGTCCTAGAAATCATGTTGTTAGACAACAATGAACCTTCGAACTATGAAGAAGCAATGGCGGGCCCGGATTCCAACAAATGGCTTGAAGCCATGAAATCCGAGATAGAATCCATGTATGAAAACAAAGTATGGACTTTGACAGACTTGCCCGATGATCGGCGAGCGATAGAAAACAAATGGATCTTTAAGAAGAAGACGGACGCGGATGGTAATGTTACCATCTATAAAGCTCGACTTGTCGCTAAGGGTTATCGACAGGTTCAAGGGATTGACTACGACGAGACATTCTCTCCCGTAGCGAAGCTAAAGTCCGTCCGAATCATGTTAGCAATTGCCGCATACTATGATTATGAGATATGGCAGATGGACGTCAAAACAGCATTCCTTAACGGGCATCTTAAGGAAGAACTGTATATGATGCAGCCGGAAGGTTTTGTCGATCCTCGGAACGCTAATAAAGTATGCAAGCTCCAGCGATCCATTTATGGACTGGTGCAAGCATCTCGGAGTTGGAACATTCGCTTTGATGAGATGATCAAAGCGTTTGGGTTTATGCAGACTTATGGAGAAGCCTGCGTTTACAAGAAAGTGAGTGGGAACTCTGTAGCATTTGTCATATTATATGTAGATGACATACTCCTAATGGGAAATAATATAGAATTTCTGGACAGCATTAAGGCCTACTTGAATAAGTGTTTTTCAATGAAGGACCTTGGAGAAGCTGCTTATATATTAGGCATCAAGATCTATAGAGATAGATCGAGACGCCTCATAGGTATTTCACAAAGCACATACCTTGATAAGATTTTGAAGAGATTCAGAATGGATCAGTCCAAGAAGGGGTTCTTGCCTATGTTACAAGGTATGAGACTAAGCTCAGCTCAGTCACCGACCACGGCAAAAGATAAAGAAGAGATGAGTGTCATCCCCTATGCTTCAGCCATAGATCTATTATGTATGCCATGCTGTGTACCAGACCCGATGTAAACCTTGCCGTAAGTTTGGTAGCAAGATACCAAAGTAATCCCGGCAAGGAACACTGGACAGCGGTCAAGAATATCCTGAAGTACCTGAAAAGGACAAAGGACATGTTTCTCGTTTATGGAGGAGACGAAGAGCTCGTCGTAAAAGGTTACGTCGACGCTAGCTTCGACTCAGATCTGGATGACTCTAAGTCACAAACCGGATACGTGTATATGTTGAATGGTGGAGCAGTAAGCTGGTGCAGCTGCAAGCAGAGCGTCGTGGCGGGATCTACGTGTGAAGCGGAGTACATGGCATCCTCGGAGGCAGCACATGAAGCGATTTGGGTGAAGGAGTTCATCACCGACCTAGGAGTCATACCCAATGCGTCGGGGCCGATCAAACTCTTCTGTGACAACACTGGAGCTATTGCCCTCGCAAAGGAGCCCAGGTTTCACAAGAAGACCAGGCACATCAAGCGTCGTTTCAACTCCATCCGTGAAAATGTTCAAGATGGAGACATAGAGATTTGCAAAGTGCACACGGATCTGAATGTCGCAGATCCGCTGACTAAACCTCTCTCGCGTGCAAAACATGATCAACACCAGAACTCTATGGGTGTTCGATTCATCACAATGTAACTAGATTGGTGACTCTAGTGCAAGTGGGAGACTGTTGGAAATATGCCCTAGAGGCAATAATAAAAGTATTATTATATTTCATTGTTCATGATAACTGTCTTTTATTCATGCTATAACTGTATTATCCGGAAATCGTAATACACGTGTGAATACTTAGACCACACTATGTCCCTGGTAAGCCTCTAGTTGACCAGCTCGTTGTGATCAACAGATAGTCATGGTTTCCTGACTATGGACATTGGATGTCGTTGATAACGGGATCACATCATTAGGAGAATGATGTGATGGACAAGACCCAATCCTAAGCATAGCATAAAAGATCGTGTAGTTCGTTTTGCTAGAGCTTTGCAAGTGTCAAGTATCTCTTCCTTCGACCATGAGATCGTGTAACTCCCGGATACCGTAAGAGTGCCTTGGGTGTATCAAACGTCACAACGTAACTGGGTGACTACAAAGGTGCATTACAGGTATCTCCGAAAGTAGCTGTTGGGTTGACACGGATCGAGACTGGGATTTGTCACTCCGTATGACGGAGAGGTATCTCTGGGCCCACTCGGTAATGCATCATCATATTGAGCTCAATGTGACCAAGGTGTTGGACACGGGATCATGCATTACGGTACGAGTAAAGTGACTTGCCGGTAACGAGACTGAACAAGGTATTGGGATACCGACGATCGAGTCTCGGGCAAGTAACGTACCGATTGACAAAGGGAATTGCATACAGGGTTTGATCGAATCCTCGACATAGTGGTTCATCCGATGACAACATCGAGGAGCATGTGGGAGCCATCATGGGTATCCAGATCCCGCTGATGGTTATTGACTGAGAGCGTCTCGGTCATGTCTGCATGTCTCCCGAACCCGTAGGGTCTACACACTTAAGGTTCGGTGACGCTAGGGTTATGAAGATATGGATATGCAGAAATCCGAATGTTGTTCGGAGTCCCGGATGAGATCCCGGACGTCACGAGGAGTTCCGGAATGGTCCGGAGGTAAAGAATTATATATAGGAAGTGCTATTTCGGGCATCGGGACAAGTTTCGGGGTTATCGGTATTGTACCGGGACCACCGGAAGGGTCCCGGGGGTCCACCGGGTGGGGCCACCTGTCCCGGGGGGCCACATGGGCTGTAGGGGGTGCGCCTTGGCCATCATGGGCCAAGGGCACCAGCCCCTATAGGCCCATGCGCCTAGGGTTTCCCCCTAGGAGGAGTCCTAGTGGTGGAAGGCACCCCTAGGTGCCTTGGGGGGGAGGGAAACCTCCCCTGGGCCGCCGCCCCCCCTAGTAGATCTCATCTACTAGGGCCGGCGCCCCCCCTGGCACCCCTATATATAGTGGGGGAGAGGAGGGACTTCATACACCAGCCCCTGGCGCCTCCATCTCCCCCCGTTACGTCTCTCCCTCGTAGTCTCGGCGAAGCCCTGCTGCTGTGACGCCCTGCATCCACCACCACGCCGTCGTGCTGCTGGATCTTCATCAACCTCTCCTTCCCCCTTGCTGGATCAAGAAGGAGGAGACGTCTCCCGTCCCGTACGTGTGTTGAACGCGGAGGTGCCGTCCGTTCGGCGCTGGTCATCGATGATTTGGATCACGTCGAGTACGACTACATCATCACCTTGCAAGCTTCCGCACGCGATCTACAAGTGGTATGTAGATGCAAACTCTCTCCCTAGACTCGTTGCTTAGATGAACTCATAGATGGATCTTGGTGAAACCGTAGGAAAAATTTTAATTTTCTGCAACGTTCCCCAACAGTATAAACAGAACCCCGTGGAGGGTTGGTTGAATAGTAGCCAGTGAAGGCTGGATGAACAGTAGCTGGTGGAGGCAGGAGGAAGACACGGTGTATGAACAGTACCAGGTGGAGGCTGGAGGAAGTCGACGGTGGATGAACAGTAGCTCATGGAGGCTGGAGCGAGGCAGTAGAAGGTGGATGAACATTAGCCTGTAGAGTCCCGTTTTACGGTACGCCAAACCCCTCCCGATGAACAGGACCCCGTTTCGACCGTAGGCGCTCCAACAGAAGTTTGTTTCCTCCGTTTTGCGGTATGCCACACCCTAGGTCCCCGTTTTGACTGTAGGTCCGTTTCCTCCGTTTCGCGGTACACTACACTTCCCAATGAACAAGACCCCTTTTCGACCGTACGCGGTCAAACAGAAGGTATTTTTCCTCTGTTTTGTTGTACGCAAGATCCCGTTTCGGCTACTCCGTCCAAGCCGGTTGCCTCCCGATGAATAGGACGTGTTATGACCCAATGGCTTCGCTCCTGATGAATAGGACACTATTTGCTCCGTTCCGACCCTTGGCTGCCGATGAACAGTACAATGCTACCTCTTGAGCTTGCGTTGGTTTTTCCCTTGAAGAGGAAAGGGTGATGCAGCAAAGTAGCGTAAGTATTTCCCTTAGTTTTGAGAACCAAGGTATCAATTCAATAGGAGACAACATGACTAGCCACCGAATACCTGCACAAACAAACGCCAGCTTGCAACCAACGCGACAAAGGGGTTGTCAATCCCTTCACGGTTATTCGCAAAGTAAAAGATTGAAAAATAAAGTAAATAGGAAACTACAATGGTAGATCGGAAACTTATATGATGGAAAATAGACCCGGGGCCATAGGTTTCACTAGAGGCTTCTCTCAAGATCGAAATTATTACGGTGGGTGAACAAATTACTGCCGAGCAATTGATAGAAAATCGCAAAAGTTATGACGATATCTAAGGCAATGATCATGAACATAGGCATCACGTCCGTGTCAAGTAGACCAAAACGATTCTGCATCTACTACTATTACTCGACACATCGACCGCTATCCAGCATGCATCTAGAGTAATAAGTTCATAAAGAACGGAGTAACGCCTTAAGCAAGATGACATGATGTCGAGGAATTAACTCAAACAATATGATGAAAACCCCATATTTTTATCCTCATCGGCAACAATACAATACGTGTCGTTTCCCCTTCTGTCACTAGGATCGAGCACCGCAGATTGAACCCAAAGCTAAGCACTTCTACCATTGCAAGGAAAACCAATCTAATTGACCAAACCAAATCGATAGTTCGAAGAGACTTGCAAAGATATCAAATCATGCATATAAGAATTCAGAGGACATACAAATAATATTCATAGATAAGCTGGTCATAAATCCACAATTCATCGGATCTCGGCCAACACACCGCAAAAGAGTATTACATCGAATAGTGTTGGGGAACGTTGCAGAAAACAAAACTTTTCCTACGGTTTCACCAAGATCCACCTATGAGTTCATCAAGCAACGAATGATCGGATTGCATCTACATACCTTTGTAGATCGCGAGCGGAAGCGTTCAAAGAACGGGGATGAGGGAGTCGCACTCGACGTGATCCAAATCACTGGAGATCCTAGTGCCGAACGGACGACACCTCCGCGTTCAACACACGTACGGTCAGCGTGACGTCTCCTCCTTGATCCAGCAAGGGAGAAGGAGAGGTTGATGAAGATCCAGCAGCACGGCGGCGTGGTGGTGGATGCAGCAGTCACCGCAGTAGGGCTTCGCCGTTCTCTACGGAGGAGGAGGAGGTCTTGGAGGGGAGAGGGAGGCGCCAGGAGCATGGGGTGTGGCTGCCCTACCTCCCCCCTCTATATATAGGGTCCCCAAGGGGGGGGGCGCCGGCCCTGGAGATCCAATCTCCCAAGGGGGCGGCGGCCAAGGAGGGTGGAGTGCCCCCCAAGGCAAGTGGGGCACCCCCCACCCTAGGGTTCCCAACCCTAGGCGCAGGGGGAAGGCCCAAGGGGGGCGCACCAGCCCACTAGGGGCTGGTTCCCCTCCCACTTCAGCCCATGGGGCCCTCCGGGATAGGTGGCCCCACCCGGTGGACCCCCGGGACCCTTCCGGTGGTCCCAGTACAATACCGGTGACCCCAAAACTTGTCCCGATGGCCGAAATAGCACTTCCTATATATAATTCTTTACCTCTGGAACTCCTCGTGATGTCCGAGATCTCATCCGGGACTCTGAACAAATTTCGGGTTACTGCATATACATATCTCTACAACCCTAGCGGCACCGAACCTTAAGTGTGTAGACCCTACGGGTTCGGGAGACATGTAGACGAACCGAGATGGCTCTCCGGTCAATAACCAACAGCGGGATCTGGATACCCATGTTGGCTCCCACATGCTCCTCGATGATCTCATCGGATGAACCACGATGTCGAGGATTCACGCAACCCCGTATACAATTCCCTTTATCAATCGGTACGTTACTTGCCCGAGATTCGATCGTCGGTATCCCAATACCTCGTTCAATCTCGTTACTGGCAAGTCACTTTACTCGTACCGTAATGCATGATCCCGTGACCAGACACTTGGTCACTTTGAGCTCATTATGATGATGCATTACCGAGTGGGCCCAGAGATACCTCTCCGTCATACGGAGTGACAAATCCCAGTCTCGATCCGTGTCAACCCAACAGACACTTTCGGAGATACCCGTAGTATACCTTTATAGTCACCCAGTTACGTTGTGACGTTTGGTACACCGAAAGCACCCCTACGGTATTCGGGAGTTACACGATCTCATGGTCTAAGGAAAAGATACTTGACATTGGAAAAAGCTCTAGCAAAACGAACTACACGATCTTGTGCTATGCTTAGGATTGGGTCTTGTCCATCACATCATTCTCCCAATGATGTTATCTCATTATCAACGACATCCAATGCCCATAGTCAGGAAACCATGACTATCAGTTAATCAACGAGCTAGTCAACTAGAGGCTTACCAGGGACATATTGGTGTCTATGTATTCACACATGTATTACGATTTCCGGATAACACAATTATAGCATGAATAAAAGACAATTATCATGAACAAGGAAATATAATAATAATCCTTTTATTATTGCCTCTAGAGCATATTTCCAACAGTCTCCCACTTGCACTAGAGTCAATAATCTAGTTACATTGTGATGAATCGAACACCCATAGAGTTCTGGTGTTGATCATGTTTTGCTCGCGGAAGAGGTTTAGTCAATGGATCTGCGACATTCAGATCCGTATGCACTTTACAAATTTCTATGTCTCCATCTTGAACATTTTCACGGATGGAGTTAAAGCGACGCTTGATGTGCCTGGTCTTCTTGTGAAACCTGGGCTCCTTGGCAAGTGCAATAGCTCCAGTGTTGTCACAGAAGAGTTTGATCGGCCCCGACGCATTGGGTATGACTCCTAGGTCGGTGATGAACTCCTCCACCCAAATTGCTTCATGTGCTGCCTCTGAGGCTGCCATGTACTCCGCTTCACATGTAGATCCCGCCACGACGCTCTACTTGCAGCTGCACCAGCTCACTGCCCCACCATTCAACATATACACGTATCCGGTTTGTGACTTAGAGTCATCCAGATCTGTGTCGAAGCTAGCGTCGACGTAACCCTTTACGACGAGCTCTTCGTCACCTCCATAAACGAGAAACATGTCCTTAGTCCTTTTCAGGTAATTCAGGATATTCTTGACCGTTGTCCAGTGTTCCTTGCCGGGATTACTTTGGTATCTTCCTACCAAACTTACGGCAAGGTTTACATCAGGTCTGGTACACAACATGGCATACATAATAGACCCTATGGCTGAGGCATAAGGGATGACACTCATCTCTTCTATATCTTCTGCCGTGGTCGGACATTGAGTTGAGCTCAATTTCATACCTTGCAACACAGGCAAGAACCCCTTCTTAGACTGATCCATATTGAACTTCTTCAATATCTTATCAAGGTATGTGCTTTGCGAAAGACCTATGAGGCGTCTTGATCTATCTCTATAGATTTTGATGCCTAATATATAAGCAGCTTCTCCAAGGTCCTTCATTGAAAAACTCTTATTCAAGTAGGCCTTAATGCTGTCCAAAAGTTCTATATCATTTCCCATCAAAAGTATGTCATCTACATATAATATGAGAAATGCTACAGAGCTCCCACTCACTTTCTTGTAAATGCAGGCTTCTCCATAAGTCTGCATAAACCCAAACGCTTTGATCATCTCATCAAAGCGAATGTTCCAACTCCGAGATGCTTGCACCAGCCCATAAATGGATCGCTGGAGCTTGCATACCTTGTTAGCATTCTTAGGGTCGACAAAACCTTTCGGCTGCATCATATACAGTTCTTCCTTAAGATAACCGTTAAGGAATGCCGTTTTGATGTCCATTTGCCATATCTCATAATCATAGTATGCGGCAATTGCTAACATGATTCGGACGGACTTCAGCTTCGCTACGGGAGAGAAAGTCTCATCGTAGTCAACCCCTTGAACTTGTCGATAACCCTTAGCGACAAGTCGAGCTTTATAGATGGTAACATTACCATCCGCGTTCGTCTTCTTCTTAAAGATCCATTTGTTTTCTATCGCTCGCCGATCATCGGGCAAGTCTGTCAAAGTCCACACTTTGTTTTCATACATGGATCCTATCTCGGATTGCATGGCTTCAAGCCATTTGCTGGAATCAGGGCCCGCCATCGCTTCTTCATAATTCGAAGGTTCACCATTGTCCAACAACATGATTTCTAAGACAGGGTTGCTGTACCACTCTGGTGCGGAACGTGTCCTTGTGGACCTACGAAGTTCAGTAGCAACTTGATCTGAAGTTTCAGGATCATCATCATTAACTTCCTCTCTAATCGGTGCAGGCACCTCAGGAACATTTTCATGAGCTGCGCTACTTACCGGTTCAAGAGGTAATACTTCATCAAGTTCCACTGTCCTCCCACTTATTTCTTTCGAGAGAAACTCTTTCTCTAGAAAGGATCCATTTTTGGCAACAAAGATCTTGCCTCCGGATATGAGGTAGAAGGTATACCCAATAGCTTCTTTAGGGTATCCTATGAAGATGCATTTTCCGACTTGGGTTCGAGCTTTTCAGGTTGAAGTTTCTTGACATAAGCATCGCATCCCCAAACTTTTAGAAACGACAGCTTAGGCTTCTTCCCAAACCATAATTCATACGGTGTCGTCTCAACGGATTTCGACGGAGCCCTATTTAAAGTGAATGCGGCAGTCTCTAAAGCATAGCCCCAAAATGACAGCGGTAAATCGGTAAGAGACATCATAGATCGCACCATATCCAATAGAGTGCGATTACGATGTTCGGACACACCATTACGCTGAGGTGTTCCAGGCGGCGTGAGTTGTGAAACTATTCCACATTTTCTTAAGTGTGTACCAAATTCGTGACTCAAGTATTCTCCTCCATGATCTGATCGCAAAAACTTGATTTTTCTGTCACGTTGATTCTCAAGCTCACTCTGAAATTCCTTGAACTTTTCAAAGGTTTCAGACTTGTGTTTCATTAAGTAGACATACCCATATCTACTCAAGTCATCAGTGAGGGTGAGAACATAACGATAGCCACCACGAGCCTCAACACTCATTGGACCGCACACATCAGTATGTATGATTTCCAATAGGTTGGTTGCTCGCTCCATTGTTCCTGAGAACGGAGTCTTGGTCATGTTACCCATGAGGCATGGTTCGCACGTGTCAAATGATTCATAATCAAGGGACTCTAAAAGTCCATCTGCATGGAGCTTCTTCATGCGTTTGACACCTATGTGACCAAGGCGGCAGTGCCACAAGTATGTGGGACTATCATTATCAAACTTACATCTTTTGGTATTCACACTATGAATATGTGTAGCATTACGCTCGAGATTCATTAAGAATAAACCATTCACCATAGGAGCATGACCATAAAACATATCTCTCATATAAATAGAACAACCATTATTCTCGGATTTAAATGAGTAGCCATCTCGAATTAAACGAGATCCTGATACAATGTTCATGCTCAAAGCTGGTACTAAATAACAATTATTGAGGTTTAAAACTAATCCCGTGGGTAAATGTAGAGGTAGCGTGCCGACGGCGATCACATCGACCTTGGAACCATTCCCGACGCGCATCGTCACCTTGTTGTTCGCCAGTCTCCTTTTATTCCGCAGCTCCTGCTTTGAGTTACAAATGTGAGCAACCGCACCGGTATCAAATACCCAGGAGCTACTACGAATACTGGTAAGGTACACATCAATTACATGTATATCACATATACCTTTTGTGTTGCCGGCCTTCTTGTCCGCTAAGTATTTGGGGCAGTTCCGCTTCCAGTGACCACTTCCCTTGCAATAAAAGCACTCAGTCTCGGGCTTGGGTCCATTCTTTGGCTTCTTCCCAGCAGCTTGCTTACCGGGCGCGGCAACTCCCTTGCCGTCCTTCTTGAAGTTCTTTTTACCCTTGCCTTTCTTGAACTTGGTGGTTTTATTCACCATCAACACTTGATGTTCCTTTTTGACTTCTACCTCTGCTGATTTCAGCATTGAAAATACCTCAGGAATGGTCTTTTCCATCCCCTGCATATTGAAGTTCATCACAAAGCTCTTGTAGCTCGGTGGAAGCGACGGAAGGATTCTGTCAATGACCGCGTCATCCGGGAGATTAACTCCCAGCTGAGTTAAGCGGTTATGTAATCCAGACATAGTGAGTATGTGCTCACTGATAGAACTATTTTCCTCCATCTTACAGCTGAAGAACTTGTCGGAGACTTCATATCTCTCGACCCGGGCATGAGCTTGAAAAACCATTTTCAGCTCTTCGAATATCTCATATGCTCCGTGTCTCTCAATACGCTTTTGGAGCCCCGGTTCTAAGCCGTAAAGCATGCCACACTGAACGAGGGAGTATTCATCAGCACGTGTCTGCCAAGCATTCATAACGTCTTGGTTCTGTGGGACAAGTGCGTCACCTAGCGGTGCTTCTAGGACATAATCTTTCTTTGCAGCTATGAGGATGATCCTCAGGTTCCGGACCCAGTCCGTATAATTGCTGCCATCGTCTTTCAGCTTGGTTTTCTCTAGGAACGCGTTGAAGTTGAGGACAACGTTGGCCATTTGATCTATAAGACATATTGTAAAGATTTTATACTAAGTTCATGATGATTAAGTTCATCTAATCAAATTATATAATGAACTCCCACTCAGATAGACATCCCTCCAGTCATCTAAGTATAACATGATCCGAGTTAACTAGGCTGTGTCCGATCATCACGTGAGACGGACTAGTCAACATCGGTGAACATCTTCATGTTGATCGTATCTTCTATACGACTCATGCTCGACCTTTCGGTCTTCTATGTTCCGAGGCCATGTCTGTACATGCTAAGCTCGTCAAGTCAACCTAAGTGTTTGCATGTGTAAATCTGTCTTACACCCGTTGTATGTGAACGTTGGAATCTATCACACCCGATCATCACGTGGTGCTTCGAAACAACGAACTGTCGCAACGGTGCACAGTTAGGGGGAATACTTTCTTGAAATTATTATGAGGGATCATCTTATTTACTACCGTCGTTCTAAGTAAACAAGATGCAAAAACATGATAAACATCACATGCAATCAAATAATAATAGTGACATGATATGGCCAATATCACATAGCTCCTTTGATCTCCATCTTGGGGCTCCATGATCATCTTGTCACCGGCATGACACCATGATCTCCATCATCGTGTCTCCATGAAGTTGCTCGCCAACTATTACTTCTACTACTATGGCTAACATGTTTAGCAATAAAGTAAAGTAATTTACATGGCGTTTCTCAATGACACGCAGGTCATACAAAAATAAAGACAACTCCTATGGCTCCTGCCGGTTTTCATACTCATCGACATGCAAGTCGTGATTCCTATTACAATAACATGATCTCATACATCACATATATATCATTCATCACTCATCACAACTTTGGCCATATCACATCACAAAGCACTTTCTGCAAAAACAAGTTAGACGTCCTCTAAGTGTACGTGTAAGGTCGGTCCGGGCCGCTTCATCCCACAATACCGCTGAAGCAAAATAAGAGTAGTAGCGGCAAGAAAGTTGACAACATCTACGCCCACAACAAATTGTGTTCTACTCGTGCAAAGAGAACTACGCATAAACCTAGCTCATGATGCCACTGTTGGGGAACGTTGAAGAAAACAAAAATTTTCCTACGGTTTCACCAAGATCCATCTATGAGTTCATCTAGCAACGAGTGATCGGATTGCATCTACATACCTTTGTAGATCGCGAGCGGAAGCGTTCAAAGAACGGGGATGAGGGAGTCGTACTCGACATGATCCAAATCACCGGAGATCCTAGCGCCGTACGGACGGCACCTCAGTGTTCAACACACGTACGGTCAGCGTGACGTCTCCTCCTTCTTGATCCAGCAAGGGGGAAGGAGAGGTTGATGAAGATCCAGCAGCACGACGGCGTGGTGGTGGATGCAGCAGTCACCGTAGCAGGGCTTCGCCGTTCTCTACGGAGGAGGAGGAGGTCTTGGAGGGGAGAGGGAGGCGCCAGGGGCATGGGGTGCGGCTGCCCTCCCTCCCCCCTCTATATATAGGGTCCCCAAGGGGGGGCGCCGGCCCTGGGGATTCAATCTCCCAAGGGGGCAGCGGCCAAGGGGGGTGGAGTGCCCCCCAAGGCAAGTGGGGCGCCCCCCACCCTAGGGTTCCCAATCCTAGGCGTAGGGGAAGGCCCAAGGTGGGCGCACCAGCCCACTAGGGGCTGGTTCCCCTCCCACTTCAGCCCATGGGGCCCTCCGGGATAGGTGGCCCCACCCAGTGAACCCCCGGGACCCTTCCAGTGGTCCCGGTACAATACTGGTGACCCCGAAACTTGTCCCGATGGCCGAAATAGCACTTCATATATATAATTATTTACCTCCGGAACTCCTCATAACGTCCGGGATCTCATCTGGGACTCCAACAACTTTCGGGTTACTGCATATACATATCTCTACAACCCTGGCATCACCAAACATTAAGTGTGTAGACCCTACGGGTTCGGGAGACATGTAGACATAACCGAGATGGCTCTCCGGTCAATAACCAACAGCGGGATCTGGATACCCATGTTGGCTCTCACATGCTCCTCGATGATCTCATCGGATGAACCACGATGTCGAGGATTCACGCAACCCCGTATACAATTCCCTTTGTCAATCGGTACGTTACTTGCCCGAGATTCGATCATCGATATCCCAATACCTCGTTCAATCTCGTTACCGGCAAGCCACTTTACTCGTACCGTAATGCATGATCCCATGACCAGACACTTGGTCACTTTGAGCTCATTATGATGATGCATTACCGAGTGGGCCCAGAGATACCTCTCTGTCATACGGAGTGACAAATCCCAGTCTCGATCCGTGTCAACCCATCAGACACTTTCGGAGATACCCGTAGTATACCTTTATAGTCACCCAGTTACGTTGTGACGTTTGGTACACCCAAAGCACTCCTACGGTATCCGGGAGTTACACAATCTCATGGTCTAAGGAAAAGATACTTGACATTGGAAAAAGCTCTAGCAAAACGAACTACACGATCTTGTGCTATGCTTAGGATTGGGTCTTGTCCATCACATCATTCTCCCAATGATGTGATCTTTATCAACGACATCCAATGCCCATAGTCAGGAAACCATGACTATCAGTTAATCAACGAGCTAGTCAACTAGAGGCTTACTAGGGACATATTGGTGTCTATGTATTCACACATGTATTACGATTTCCGGATAACACAATTATAGCATGAATAAAAGACAATTATCATGAACAAGGAAATATAATAATAATCCTTTTATTATTGCCTCTAGAGCATATTTCCAACAAATAGATCTCCAAGAACATCGAGTAGAACATGGTATTGAGAATCAAAGAGAGAGAACAAGCCATCTAGCTACTAACTATGGACCCGTAGGTCTATGGTAAACTACTCACGCTTTATCGGAGAGGCAATGGTGTTGATGTAGAAGCCCTCCGTGATCGAATCCCCCTCCGGCAGGATGCCGAAAAAGGCCCAAAGATGGGTTCTCACGGGTACAGAAGGTTACGGTGGTGGAAAAGTAGTTTCATGGCTCCCTTGGAATTTTTTTGCGGTATAAGAGTATATATAGGAGGAAGATCTAGGTCAGGGGGTCTCCTAGGGGCCCACAAGGTTGGGGTCGTGCCCTCTACCCTTGTGGCCGCCTCATGGCTCTTCTGACTTACACTCCGAGTCCCCTGGGTGTCTTCTGGTCCATGAAAAATCATCGTAAAAGTTTTATTCCGTTTGGACTCTGTTTGGTATTCCTTTTCTGCGAACCTGTAAATAAAGGAAAAAACAGAAACTGGCACTGGGCTCTAGGTTAATAGGTTAGTCCCAAAGATCATATAAAATAGCATATTAATGCATATAAAACATCCAAAATAGATAATACAATAGCATGGAACAATAAAAAATTATAGATACATTGGAGACGTATCAAGCATCCCCAAGCTTAATTACTGCTCGTCCTCGAGTATGTAAATGATAAAAATAGATTTTTTATGTGGAATGCTACCTAACATATTTATCCATGTAATTCTCTTAATTGTGGCATGAATGTTCAGATACGTAAGATTCAAAACAATAGTTTAATAGTGACATAAAAACAATAATACTTCAAGCACACTAACAAAAATAATTATGTCTTCTCAAAATAACATGGCCAAAGAAAGCTCATCCCAACAAAATCATATATTCTGGCTATGCTCCATCTTCATCACACAAAATATTCAAATAATGCACAACCCCAATGACAAGCCAAGCAATTGTTTCATAATTTTGACATTCTCAAACCTTTTCAACTTTCACGCAATACATGAGCGTGAGCCGTGGACATAGCACTATAGGTGGAATAGATGGTGGTTGTGGAGACGACAAAAAGAAGGAGATAGTCTCACATCAAATAGGCGTATCAACGGGCTATGGAGATGCCCATTAATAGATATCAATGTGGGTTAGTAGGTATTGCCATGAAATGGATGCACTAGAGCTATACGTGTATGAAAGCTCAAAAAGAAAGAAAATTAAGTGTGTGTGTGCATCCAACTTGCTTGCTCATGAAGACCTAGGGAGTTTGAGGAAGCACATCATTGGAATATACAAGCCAAGGTCTTTAATGAAAAATTACCAATAGTATATTAAAGTGATATCATACGAGACTCTCTATCATGAAGATCACGGTGCTACTTTGAAGCACAAGTGTGGCAAAAATGATAGTAACATTGTCCCTTCTCTCTTTTTCTCTCATTTTTTTATTTTCTCCTTTTTTGGGCCTTCTCTTTTTTTATTTGGCCTTTCTTTTTATCCCCTCACATGGGACAATGCTCTAATAACGAAAATCATCAAACTTCTATTTACTTACAACTCAAAAATTACAACTTGATACTAGAATAAAAATATGACTCTATGTGAATGCCTCCGGCGATGTACCGGCATGTGCAATGAATCAAGTGCGACATGTATGAAAGAATAAAGAATGGTGGCTTTGCCACAAATATGATGTCAACTACATGATCATGCAAAGCAATATGACAATTATGATGTATGTCATAATAAAAGGAATGGTGGAAAGTTGCATGGCAATATATCTCGGAATGGCTTTGGAAATGCCATAATAGATAGGTATGGTGGCTGTTTTGAGGAAGGATATGTGGTGGGTTCATGGTGCTGGCGATATTTACGCGGTATTTGTAGCGACCAGACCTAAAACAGTCTGATCTCTGTGCTCCGGTGTCATCCATGGATCAGTAATGCCGACACCACACAGTACTCGGAGGATTTATAGCAGAGTAGCAATCACACACTTATTACATTGAGTGTCTCAAAAGAGAACTTATTACAATAAATATGGCTTAAGGCCATCTAATAACGATAACAGCAGAAGGCTTGGAAGATAAGTGAGTCCATCAACTCCAACGGCATCACTGAGTATAGAACCACGACCTAAAACTCCTTAATCATCGTCTGAAAATTCTGCAACATTAACGTTGCAGCCCGAACGGGTTAGCACATGGAATATGCTGGCAAGGTAACACATAGAGAGTAATGGAATTAACAGCTATACTATATGCATATTTGGCTGGTGGAAAGCTCCACGGTTACAGTTTTGCGTAAAGCCAATTTTTCCCTACTTCAAAGGAATATAATTTAATTACTATCATGGTGGTTGTTAAACATTGAGAATGGTTGACAGCATTCCCAATCCCAATTAAACATCATCATTAAACATCATTCCCAATGTTGAGATTCACATGAAAATCCAGGTACTAGATACTCAAGATGTCCATAACCGGGGACACGCCTAATCATGATTAGTTTATTACACTCTGCAGAGGTTTGCGCACTTTTCCCCACAAGACGGATGACCGAGACATAGTCTTTCAGAAGCGCTAGCACCTTACGATCGGGTAGACCGTACCACCTACATCCCCTACATCTGCTAGTCTACCACTGTAAGAGTTCGCACAACTTAGTCAACTATGCTAGAACCCATAATAGCTTGTGGCTGCACACAGAAGTTTCTAGTATGAATAGTCTTATGATCCCTTTGAGCCTAGGTGGCGGTCCAAAAGAAAACAGGCAAGTTCTGGAATACCCAGGTGCCTCAATCCACCCAGATGTGTGTTTAAGTTGCCACCTTAGATAAACCATTAATTAACAATCTCACATCTGTCATGGATTTCACTCACCCAATCCACGTCTATTGGCATAGCATGGCATAATAAGCAAACGTAGAAGTAACTCCCAAAGGTTTGATACTAAACAAGTAATAGGTACTACCTCATCTACTTCTCATCCCACAATTTAATTAGATCTTAATCATGCAATGTGTGAGGATTGATCTAATGCAATAAAACTGGGTAGTAGAAAATGTATGATCAAAGTGTTACTTGCCTTGCTGATGATCCGCGAAACCTAACGATTCGAAGTAACAGGCGGCGCACTCCGGGTATTCTATCGCAAACAAATAAACAAGCATACAATAAGTACTCATCTAATGCACAGGTAAAAATCAAATAAGAGATCTAACCAGAAGTTTCAACTTAAGAACTCCGGTTGGCAAAAAGAATCAAATCGAACGAAACAACGAAAGTCAAACGACGAAAGAAAACAACTTTGTTCTAGTAATATGGATCTAGGGCAAGTTTTACACTAGCAAAATCCTATTTAAGCTGGTTAAACGGATAGAGGGTTTTGAGACGAAACTCTAGGCGCTTGAATCGCCTGATTCCGATAAACGAGCGAAAAGTTAAACTAAAATGATAATCGGATCAGGAATCGCGATCAGAAAAATCGCCGATGAACGGATTAACGAATGAACGTTCGTTATCCAGATCTAAACAATGAACGTGTTCGTTTAAACGAACAAACGAGCGAACGCTCGCTATTTAACCTAAACCGAAAAAAAATCGAT